>NC_072453.1:1989177-2196195 GCF_027596085.1 Anoplopoma fimbria
CGTGCCACCGACTGAGGCCCTGCTGACACCCACTACTACTACCACTATCATTATTAGTCACATTACTATTATTATTGCCTGTACTATTACGCTTATTGACTTGCTTCTACCCTGTAGTCTTTGTGCTTTCTCGCTTCGCAGGCTTCTATAAATCGTGGCTGTACCTGGACCGTGGATGTGCATCCTGCTACGGCCCTGCTGACACCGACTGCTACCACCATTATTATTATTACTAGTCACATTACTATTACTATTACCTGTACCATTAAGTATTTTAGCTTTACTTCCACCCTGAAGCCCTTTTGCTTTCTCGCTCTGCAGGTTTCCATGAATCGTTGTGGTACCTGGACCGTAGTCGTGCCTCCTGCTGTGAGCCGACTGACACCCACTGCTACTTCGATTATTATTATTAGTCACATTACTATCCCTATTTTCATGGCTATAAAAGAGCGCACAGAACAGTACCCACGAGTGGAGATGTTCTCTTTGGCTTTATATTCCCTGAACATTTTTACAAAAATGTACACATTAGCAATAATTACAGGTGTGTTTTTGGATCTCACTTCAAAAATAGAGACAGAGGCTTTGAATGAGTGACACCCGTGAACTCTCGTCCCCTCTGCCTCCGCTTCGCTCCTGCCTACGCCTGCACGGAACCTCCATTCAAAGCTGGTCCATTTGAATACTGGCGAGACAATCCTCCGCTTAGCATTATGAAACAGCACTAAGTGTGTGTGTTTGTCTCCTCCTCCTCCTCCTTCTCCTCCTCCCTCTTAACTCTGTTATCGTTTGTATTTTGCGGGGCTTACAGTGCATGCAGGTATCAGGCAGACTGTATTTTCTCTGCACGTTAGTATCTGAGCGTTTTCTTTTTTTGAGTCTGTTGCTGGATTTCTCCACCAAAATGTGTACACTGAGAGTGAACACAGATGTTTAATCTTGTTTCTCCCCAAAGCTGGAGACAAACGATGAGGTGTGGTACCAAAGAATCCTGAGCTGCCAGCTCATATTTTGTGGCATTATAGCTGATGTCAACAGTAAGAACAAAAGTCAGTGATGACTTTATGGAAGAGTGCGACGCAAACATACCTTTAAAATGATAACCGTAAATAGTCACATACCATAGCATACACAAAAATTAGCAGAATCTTCTACATAACTCTGACAGCGCTTTGGAAAAAAGCCAAAATGACAACCACAGAATGATTTTACCAACTAATGTGTCAGTGAAAATTCAAATTGTCTCACCTTAATAGCCATCTCAGCCACGAAGATCGCCGTAAAGATGTAGTTGGTCAACTTTAGGAAGATCCGCTCCTGCAGAGAAGAACAAAGAGAGACCTGGTTGAGTTGAGGTACTTGCTAAGAGTTCTAATGATTTAAAATGCACATTTTTGTTCCGAGCATGTTTTTCGACTGAGTTTGTTCTTTGTCTGCTTCCAAATTGATCTGAATAATGTATGAGGGAGCTATTTTCTTCACACACTATCTGAAAACATCCTTGTACAAACATCCCCATTGCACTCGCTAATGATGGCTGGCAGGCAATTATAAAGTTTACTATTTATTAGCGCTGCGGGACAATTTAAACAAGGCATCTAATCTCTTGGCCTAAAATCTTTAAAGTTTCTTTTTACCCTTGGAAAAATAAAAATGACAATCTTCAGTTTTGCGTAGTGCAAATAAACTTGTTACACAAATCCCCTGAATCAAATGAATTGCATTGGGAACAAGTGTTTTCCGATGAAACAAGTGCGTCTTTTATATTTTCATCAGAGACAATCAGTATGTATTGTGAGCGTGCACGCAAAATACCATCAGGATTGAGCTATTAGATCTCCATCTATACACACATCAATGCACTCCATGCTTCCCTTTTGCCTGAGGCAGCATGGCTCAGTGGTGTTTGTGTGCATGCAGGGGAGGATGGGATCCTATTTATTGAGCTAAACAAGGAAAGAGAGAAAACAAGCAAGCTAGAAAGAATGAGATCCCTTCTCCGACTGCTTATTTACCCTCCTTCCCCTCCGTCTGAGGAGACACGACCCCGTCCTGCCACTGACTGTCTGTGTGCTGGATGCGTTCGGATGTGTGCGTGTGAGCGGGTGAAGGTGGCTGCCTTTCCCACGGCCTCCGACTAACATCATGCTCCGAGGAACACAGAAATCACACACACACACACACACACACACACACACACACACACACACACACATGAACACAGAGATGGCAGTCCCGTAGCGTTTCTTTTTTTGTGAAGTCTCTGGGAATGTCAGGGATGACATCACTGAGAATGCTTGCGTTGAGAGGGTTTTATAAAGACCAGGCCTGACAGCAGCCATTCCTGTAGTCTGTGAAGAAGTTTTTCATTCTTTCATTCATTAGGAACTAACAGGGCATGGGCGAGAGAAGGTAGAGGCTAGGGGGGAGGGGGAGAGACTGAGGTGAAAACTTCATGTGGTATGCTGTAATGAGACACGAATTCACCAAGTCAAAAGTTTGCCTCAATTTGCTGTCAGTCCAATCACATTCTGGCAAAGGCTGTGGATTTAGTTTTGTATTGCCTAGTTATACGACCAGTTGAAGACTACAAACTATTGACTTTAGCTGTGGAAGCCAGGTTACACAAATATACCTTGCTTGCCAAATTATTGCATGTACATAGCTGTAACCATGTTACCCAGCAATGTTCCAAAAATAAGACAATACTAACTTGAAGTTACCCTTTTCATATTTGTGCTTATTTGTGGCCAGCTGAACTGAAAAACTTAGAATAAACTTAAAATGGAATAAACCATTTTACCAATTTAGCTCTGTGAGCTAAACAACTAGCTTTCTGCAGTAGCTCAATTTTTTTTTATAGCTATAGCCTGCAAAAATGAAGCACATCAACTTTATAATTTTATTCCACATGTATGCTTACAGTATATATTAGGCAACAGGAATGAACAAAATGATGAATGAAATACAGAATGAACCATGTTAATGAGAATTTGCTCCATCATTTTGCGAAATTGAGGCTGATTTAGACTTACACTGAAGAAAAGCTAGCTAATGCTATGCTAAAACATACTAGCGAAACATTTTTTACGTGTAAATGACTGCAGTCATTTCAGCAACCTGTTAACGTTAACGCTACACTTTACCCCCCATTTAGCTATGGTTCAGCAAATTGAAATGTAAAATACATATTTTTTTATTTTATAAACAAATTCAGAATTGTCTCTAATGAGTTTTGAACTTTATCCCTGAAAGAGTAAACAAACATATTAGCTTGCTAGCAGAAATACAGTATGTCACTAGCTGTTTCCATTTTAGCTCGCCTACAAAGAAAAACTTAAATATACTTTTTCCATCTTTTTACTCAAATGTTGGCAAACTGACAGTGAACTAGATGATAATTTGCTCTCTAGCAGGCTCAAATAGCTTGCTGAAATACTGCATGTAAATTGCTATAACCATGGGTTAGCCATTTTAGCTTACTGGCTAACCCAATTTAAGCGCAGAATATATTTAATTTGACTGTACTTTTTCCATATGAATGCTAACATTTTGACCAACAAAAAGTAGCGAAATGCAAAATAAAAAAAGATCGAAAATTGAAAGATTACTGACAGTAACCTCCTTCCTCTCGTTCCTTATCTCTAATGGTGGTGTTCCTGGTTCAACGCCTGGCATCCAGTCACAACTGGGAACCACAAGCCACCAGTCTGTGCAGCTCATTGTAGATTGGCCTGGTTTGAAGTGATACTCAATGTGTTGGCAGAGAGCAGCAATGACTTTGCTTAGTTGCAAGCCGGTAGAAACAAAAGCCAATACTTTACACTTCCAGCAGGCATAGGCCTAATCTACAAGGCACGCACAAGGCATTGTACACTGGCAACCCCATGCTGGAAAGTACAGTATCTCTCCAACTTTTAATTAGCTCAACGTGCTGTACAATGATAGCAATACCGCAGTAGATCACTGTACAGCAGTGCATTGTTAAATAACAATCTTGCTTAATGCAACGTTAAATTATGCGATCACAAACGTGTTCTGTATTCCTGAGCAGCAAAAAGCAACCCACACATCTCCTGGAGAGCTTTCTTCACGGCCCAATGTGTAGCGCCATCTCTCCATCTTAATGTGGTTGGAGCTGGTGACGTGGATGCAGAAAACTTAAGATTGATTGTGTTTTACACTGCTGATGCTGATATAATTCAATTTAGAACTCTAGACGGTGATGTATTGTCCCCTAGCTCAATTAGGAATAATAAATCATAATAGTTGGTATAATCATCCTCAATCATTTCCACTGGGCAACAGGGAGACAGTATCCAGGCAACCTCCAGCACCAAACCAAAACAGAAATGGACTGCAAGCCAAACACAGAGTGTGTGACATAACTTCCAGGACGATAAACTAATTATTCAGACTGCATTCCACACTCAAATGTTGTGACTCAAACACGTTAATCTCTATAACTAAATTGACCAAATATCTAGGTATAGAATATAGCGTGTTTATTTTTGGGCTGGCAACATGAGAGATGTAAAGCAGGTACTTCAAGACAGAAGCAACGGACTGATGCATTATACATGTCTGGTTGTTATACACAGCCAAAAACAGAATCAGAGAGTGGAAATCGATTCGCAAAATCAGATCTGCAGCAATAAGCACCACAGCTCAAAAACTGTAATGAACGGCGCTCTCTTGTTTCGGGCTGCTTGCTGCGTCATGCATTTCCATCTCATTTCAGTTACGGCCACAGGGTGCTGACCGGCAGGAAGTTGACAAAATGTATGTGTATGCCAAAATTCTGCTCCCTGATCTGAATGTTAGCGAGCCTGCTGCGTTGTGTTGCATCTGCATGTATTGTATTTACATACTAGTGCATGCAGAGGCGAGAGGCTAAAAAAACATCCCATCTATATATGATGTGTGTGTGTGAGATCTGTCTGCCCTGATTAGACTGATTAGAAAGGGCTGCCCGTGGGATCGGCCTCCATTTGTTAAACATCTCCTTCCCTGGACATTAGCCACGTACAACAGCCCACGGATAATTGAATCAATTACAACGGCACTGTCTCCTCCGTGTTTCAGTCGCAAAACAGTCAGAACGGAGCGTTCCAGCGAGACCAAACCGCAATTAGGCCCATCTATGGAGAACATCGCTCAGTGAGGGGGGAAAAAAAGAAAAAAAAAAGAAAATCAAACAGTGATAATTATTGTGTATATGCACGGAGCGGCTAGGCTGTGTTCTGCTGCTATAGCTAGAAGTGGGAGAGGACACAGTCTGAGTTAGATGTGTGTGTCTGTGTGTGCATTGCTGCGAGGCATTCGGCCAGCCCTCCTCTGTTTGAAGGCATGGTGCATTAGCTGAGGAGGTGATGGTGTTGATGATGCATTGCAGTAGATACAGGGGGGTATAGCACACATTACCCACAGCTACTGGCTCGCAGTCAAACAGGAGTGGTTCCCTGCTCACACACTGTTCCACTCCTTTTCTCTGCGGAGAGTGAACTACAGTAATAATTCTGTTTTGGGCGAGTATGTGTGTGTGTGTGTGTGTGTGTGTGTGTGTGTGTGTGTGTGTGTGTGTGTGTGTGTGTGTGTGTGTGTGTGTGTGTGTGTGTGTGTGTGAATCTAAGGTTTGAACAAGGTAGGACTTGCTGACAGGTGCTTCCCCCCCTTTTCAGTGAGGACTTTTTGGAGTTATATATACATATATGAGTGAATGCTTCTTTGCCAGTCTGCCTTGCTTTCAGCGTGTATTTCATTTTTCTCAACTTCTTTTTTTGTGCTTTTCATTGAAGACAGTGAAGGCAACACACTCAAGTTGTATTTTTTCGTAGACTCTAACTTTACGGAGTGAATACTCATATAGTGTTTAGTGAATTGTGTGTTTTCTCTCCAACAACTGATGTCCCTGTAGACCCCTTTGTCATATCTCACAGGTGCTTTATTCTATAATTCCAATTTTTCATGACTATGTCAATCAATTTGTTCCTTATGATGTCATATCATTTTTTTTAATGTTTTTCTGTTTTAATTGGTGCTTTTTAAAAATACCAATGTATAGGGTTCCTGAGGGACCTAAATCAAAAGCACCTAATTCCTCTTATGCAGTTTTGGTAGATGGAATTATTTATTGAGTTATGTTTCTGACTAATCTTCTTCTCCTAATTGAAAGTACCACACACTTTCAGGGGGGAAGAAGCCCTCTGTCAATCATTTTGAAGGAGACGGACACAAATGACCTCACGTTGTTTCTATTTTCTTTTTACACAATGTGCAGATTAACTGTAACTTCTAAAATAATAAGAATTTAATTCTATATATATAATATATATACAGTCGATAGTCCTCGCATGTTAAACCTGTCGGTTGGATATGTTTAAGAGAGTTTAGAGACTCACAGCAGTGGTGATGCGAGGCCTCTCCATGGCGATAGTGATGCAGTTGAGGAAGATGATGACTAACACAATATGGTCAAACATCTTGTGGCTGGTGATCCTATTGCACAGGATCCGAAACCTGACAAAACAAACAACAACACAGAAATGTAAATCTTCAGTGACACTGTAAATATACTTTGCAAAAAGGGCACCAACAAATGTCTTTTTGTGGATGGTGCAAGAAAGATTAACTAACATATTTATGTGAGAAAACCATATCAGGCACATCATATAATTCAAAACTTTGTCTTAAAACATGTCTGGAGGGGATGTCTGGGGAGTAAAAGTAGCAATACTGCATCATAAAAATAAATAAAATACTCTATTATAAGTAAAAGCCTTTTTTTCCCATATAACTGTGACTAATGGGGACAACATTTTTTTTTAATTGGTTCAGTATTGAACGAGAACGCTGGGCTGCAATGTTTGTTTTGTTGTTGTTTTTTTTATTTGTCTCATTTTTCACGAGTTTGAAATGAAATACTTTCTCTATGCACACAAAGGGGCTTATTTCTCCCATAGTTTGTTCACAATTTTTTCAAATTCATGTTCCATCTCTTTTGTCAAGAGCGTGGCATTTCACAATGCTAACTAAACAGCAAGACAGGTCCCTCTGAATTGTGCAGTTTTATCTTGAAAAATGACATTTATTAGGCACTGAATTATGGAATCTCAGAAAAACAGCCAGTATCTGGTTTGACCACCATTCGCGTCATGCAGTGCAACACTTCGCCTTTGAATATGTGATCAACTTGTTGTGTTCGTCCTGTGGGATGTTTGCGGTGGAGAGTGAGTATAAAGTAGCATGACACTGAAATACTCAAGCAATCACAAATGCCTATCAGGATTGCAGCTCGGCCCAGGTATGTTCTATAAAACCTGGAATAACATGACATACTGTACAAGGACATTTACTGAAGCACTGTCCACACTTAACAAGCTATGAAAGACTCTCGTTCCATTTAAGAGAGCTTGTCTGACATACAGTAAAGACTTTCCTTACCCGACATGAGAAGGTTCCCTGGCTTTTAGCTCTCGATAACGCCAAAAAAGAAATAAAGGGAACGCTTGTTATATATGGCAGTGGAAGGGATTAAACTGTGCATCAAATCTGCTTTGATGGCTCACATTGGTGTACAGCGGGGGATGATAGTGTGAGGCTCAGATCTGGATTTTTGGCTTTATTTGGCCATGCAGACACCATTGTGTCAACAGTTGCTGAGTCTGTGTGCATCTGTCTGCAGTGATCATCATGCATACAGTATACAGACTGGATGAGCTAATTCCCCTTTGATATCTACATGTCAGAGCCTTGGTGCTAAAGAATTCATTAGCTGTAGGGATGGAGGACACTCTGAAACACACGCCTCTGATGCCAGTTCCTCCTCCATGGTTTGAAGGCCGGCCAGGAAACTTTGAAGCTCAGAAGGCCCCCAAGACTTACAAACACACACACCAAAAACCACAGAAATAAACAACATGCTCAAGTAAAGAGCGAAAAAACTTGTGACTTGTGATTTGAAAAGAAATCGCTGACATCTTGATGCATGGATGTTTATATGAAAAGGTTTGACTTATTGCTTTGATAATATTTAATGACCTTTTGAGTTTTCTGGCATCAATGCCTCAACTGCTTCTAAATGACGGTTGACGTAATTGACTTCAGGTTACTACGAGGAACTCTCATACTGTGTTGAATTTGGCATCCCTGTGTAAGAGGGCGGTAATGTTCCAGAGCACCAGAGTCGCTCTAGAAAAACCTCTCATTTCCAACCAGAACCCATCACAGTGGTACCAATGATAAGCATTAAGAATATCTATATAGAAATAGCCAATCTACTGGCTGATGATCTTGTTTACTTATGTGACTCGTATAGAGGCATAAGTATTTCATTTAAACTTTTTCATAACCTGTTAAAGGTCCCATGTAGTAACTTTCAATATTGGCTACAGTTAGTTTTATACTTTTGAAAAGTGTGTCCAAATACTACTCTCGTACAAATTATCTACTTTAAAACTGCAAATTTAATGATTTTGACATGGTCAACCAACTCATAATGTTCATCCTTTACATTTAAAAAAACAATAAAAAAAATCTTCCTAGCGTCTCAGTGGTGTTTTTTCACTGCACTTCCCAGTCACTTTCTCAGTGTAGGGGTCGTCGCAGTGGCCTGACCTCTTTGTGTGAATTGGCAAGAAAAGATAAGAGCCGCTCATGCTAATTACCCAGTTCTTCTTCTGTGCATTTCAAACAATCCAGAGACATAAACCGCATCACTTCCTGTGTGCTGGGTGATTGCTTTCCACCAAAGGGCTGACAGATGGCGAGAACGCTTAATGTGTTCTTCAGCTATCGGCTGAACCGCTGTTGTGTTCTATCATTCCGGAGTGGAAAGTAGCAACACAGAAAGTTTTCGACATTAACAATGCCACAGATCATTACTTTCGTTATTTACTGTAAGTCTTAAAACATCCTCCCTGCTGACTATTTGTTCTATTCTTATATGCATTTTATACTGTGCTGCTAAAACGACCCAATCCCCCACAAGGTACAATGTAGTTCCACATAATCTGATCATATACTGTATAAAGGACCACGCGTACAACCCTCAGTGAGTCCTGCACATCCCCAGTCCCCATATTAATATTCCACTCTTCTTACACAGCCCAGTCTTGCAGCGAACACATCTAATCCGAGTGACTGCATCACAGTATGCCTTCATAGCCGGCCCACTCTTCCGCTAATTTAAAACTTCCCCAGCGGTAATCATCAGTAGCAGCAGAAACAACAGAGAGCACAAATGCAGGTTGAGGTGAACACGGGTCCATGTGAAAGCCGCTGGACTCCGGCCTCCCACTACGCTGCTGTCTCTTGATGTGATTGTGAGCACAGGCGGTGGTTCAAGGCCAGAATGGGTGCCACGCAGAGCATGTGTCCTCGGTGTCACTCTCAGCGACAGCCGAACCTTGCAGCCCGCTGCGATTGAAAGCCAGCGAGAAGCTCGCTTTGAGCCAAGACCCCTCGGTTTTCTTAATACTCAGACAGTAACAGCCTGCAGGGAGCTTTTCCTATTAACCTTTTCCAAATCATGTAATCCGGCCGACAGAGAGGAGAACCATCGAGCACTTCTACAAACAGCTCAAGTTCAAACTGGAGTCTCTGTGTCTTAAGAGCAAATCAAAAGAAAAAAAAAAAACATGCCAAATATTGATATTGGCTGCCTCTCACTGTTTTTACTTTTGGTTGAACTGAAATTCTCTTCAACGATAAAACACAGACATTTTTGTAGAAACAGTATCTGTTGCTGCCTTTAAAAGGAGTCTTGTTTACCATGTTCACGAGATGAGCCCATATCAACATCCTTCTCTTGTGTTACTCACAAGTTAGTAAAATACATTTTCTGAAAGCTCAGAATTCATGTGTATGCTGAAGTTTTCAAGAATGGCTGAGGCCATGGAAGTTCATACTTGGTACATGATGTAATTTATTCTATTGACATTTCAATAGTATTTCCAACTGCCTCATTTATTTCTTCCGTCTTTATCCTTCTGCATTTCCTGCATTACGTTAACCGCTCGATAGCTTGCTAAATTGTTAGCCTCTGTGGTTTCTAAACACTGAACAGCAGCATCTATGTTGCCGTTGTCTTGCAGTGGTGTTTTCACAAAGCTGTTCACCATGGCAACAGCTGATCGTCATTTTGAAGCCGGCGTTGCGAGGAGACACATTGTCAACGTCAATAGTTTGCTACAGACTAGAACACCTCATACAGTGTATATCCTTTGAACACTGATACAAGTCGTTTTACCAACTTTTTTTCTTCTAACAAATGCACACAGCGGGTAGTTTACAGAGGAGTAAGTGGGTATAAACTCCTATATATTCGGATGGCTACTTGGCTGATAGGTGGGTATACTATAAATAGCCAGAAGGGGTGGGTATACCCCGTATACCTGCATAAACACTCTCCTAGACCCGAGAGTGCACATATCCTTAGCTATCAACAGTTAGCATTTTAAGCCAGCTGCCACTTTCGAACATACAACATTTGGAAGGACCCAACCTGAAGTTTATATCCCGCTTAGAGTAGTGTAAGCTCGTAAGCTAAGCTAACTAGCTTCCACTCGGAAAGTAGTAGCCAGTTAGCCAAGTTTGCTAATTTAAGCACTGATGCTAACTAGATGTTACTTTTCATTCATGCTATTCTAACATCTAATGAGTTATCGGTAGCTCCCACAAGCTGATGTGTTGGTCCTGCATTATTTTTTTTGTCATGCGAGGTCAAGCTATCTGTTCGCATGTTGCTGTTGGAATTGTTAAAACTGATATTTCAGACTATTTTTAGTCCTCCTCCTCCATGAATGCATGGATGGAAATTAGACTAAATACTGTCTTGCAATTACCAATTAAGAGTAACTACATTGTCAGTAGTAGCCCAAACAAACTGCATTATGTACGGCTGCATATACGTACATATGTAGAAAAATAACTAAAGCTTTCATTTATTCTTTTTGGTAACTACAATTTTGGCAAATTCAAAACAAATAATGAGGGTACATACACCGTTTTCTTATTTAATCACTTTAATTAGTCAATTTAATTAATCTTTAACATTTAGTGAGAAATATATTGTTAAAGTTGGATTTTCTAATACAGAAGAGGTATCATTTAGAACATTATTTCATATTATTTATTTATTTATTTGTCCACTAAGATTTGAAAGAAGCTATTATTTTACTACTTTCTCTGAAAGTTCAATAACCTCTATGAAGCCTATCTGAATTTCTGTCTTTGAGATCTCGTGCTGCCAAGTCTGGTCATTTGGAAAGGACATTATATGACACTGTTGGTGGATAACATTAAGTTCTTATTCATTATATATTGTGTGTCCTCTTTTTTGTGTGTGTGTGTGTGTGTGTGTGTGTGTGTGTGTGTGTGTGTGTGTGTGTGTGTGTGTGTGTGTGTGTGTGTGAATGTGTGTGTGGGGGGGACTTGTTGTTAGATTTTTAATTAGCATGTTGCGGCGGTGTGGCGGCAGGCTGGGGCAAGCGTGTTGCTTCGTGTTGCCTCCGCAGCCACATCCTCCAAATAGACAGCAGAGACACACAGATCAAAGCCCCAGAAGGGGAGGAGGAGAGAAGGAAGAGGGGGCGAAGGAGGGTGGGAAGCCATGTATTCAGCACGTGGCTGAGATAACACGCAGCACTCAGTAGGAGAAGCTCCCTTCCTCCCTCTGCTCCTTACTCACCCCTGACATGGCAGAAATGTGCAGATAAAAGAGACTTCTAAAGTGAGATGTGGGAGGGGAAAGGAGTTGATATGGGGAAGGGAAGAAAAAAATGCATTGCACACATTGCAGCAAAAAAACCCCACTGTCATTACATTCAGCATTATGGGATGTCATCAAATGCAACGTGAAAAATCCTCTTATTTTTCCTGTACACTGATAACAAAAGTCAATCATTTAAAAAATGCTGTGGACTCGTTTTTAACATTTCATTTTAAAAAAACACAACACAATGTATCCCAACTGCTACAGGAGGATACAGTTTATAGGTGTTTTCATTTAGGTGTGCTGTGTACCCAATTTCTGTGAACATGTAAAAATGCCAGTATCAAAGAAAAAGAAACTGTGAAAATTGCAGAGAGGTGAGTTATGGAGATGAGCGTAAGGTGTGTATACTACCTCGATTCTGGAGGGAAGAGGTAGAGTGACCAGGTGTCCCTCTGTCGACAACACTCCGGCTGTTTCTTCTCCAGCCAGCGGAACACTCTGGCAAAACGACCCTAGAGGGAGCAGGAAGTGCACAGATCATTCATTATTCATATGCTCACACTTTCCTGTTGCATATTGGGAGCAACAAATTTTCTCCATGGATAGAGGCTTTTGAATTGGTTTGCTCTTACAAAACTGTTTCATACGCATGAATAAAACAAGGTTTGTCAAAAAAGGGGCACCTACAACATCAATATACATTAAACATGATTCATTTGTAGATGATGTCTAAATATATTTAAAGGGCAGGTCCATTATTATTTTTTATTTTTCTGTATCTTCCCAGTCTTTATGTATTCTGACGGCAAGGTAAAGCAGTGAAAATATTCTGAATATAGCGCACAATTTGTGATATAGATTTTTTAGGTGTACCTCTCTTAGCTGACTAAATGTGTTTTTCTGCTGCTGCTTCCGTCTACAGCTGCTTTACCCTGCCATCAGATTGCACATTTGAAGATGGAACTGAAGCGGTTATATCTTTCCCTTCAAAGCAAAGCCACAAAACTCCACAATCAAAAATATACATTTTACCTCTCAGAACTTGGGAGTACACATAAAGTTATTTCCAAACTTAGCACAGCTAATGTTGACTAACTTTATTGATTATCCTACTTTAGTAACCTACACCACTGCTTTTTCCTAACGGCTGAGTGGCCATTTCCATTTGAAAAACCCGGAAAAGAACCCGGATGAATTTGACATTTAAAAAAGGCGGCAAAATCAATATTACCTTTTTTCAAATTGCTGTGAATTTGAAATCTGAGACTGTTAAAGCCCTTTTGTTTAATATCTCCTATAAAGACAATATTTTGATAATTAAAACACTGTACTGATTTGTCACTTTCCACATTAATTCCACAACCTTTAAGTCTCAACTTTGCATCACTAACCTCCACCTTTACCATACAAGAACAAGCAAACATGCACATATGTGCGGACTGACCAGGTTGGCCTCCTCCTCTGCATTTTCGTCTTCTGTGTTGTCCTCCAGAGAGACATGAGTGGGGCCCAGGGCTGATGGAGAGCCCTTCCCATTGCACCCGCTGTGCTCTGGGGGATGTAACTGGCCCAGTGAGGGGGGTCTGGAGCTGTGCATACTGGCTGAGCGGTTCAAGTAGGGCACCTGCACAAGAACAGGATGCAGTTAAATATCATCATCATTGAATTATGCCAATGAGCAGGACTTATAGTTTAAGGAGATTGTGGTAACAAAAATAAATTCAACCCCAGTTGTGCTCCAAGACAAATGTCATACCCAGAACTCTAGAGATCAATCAGAGGTAGAAGCAGCATCTACCTGAAGCAGAGCATCAGGGGGCAAATCCATGGAGCTCCGAGTCTCCATAGACTCCATTCTCCGGTGTAGGGGACCTCTCTGGGACTGGGACATTGAGTCCGTCCTGACAAGTGAGGCGTCATCAT
Source organism: Anoplopoma fimbria (assembly GCF_027596085.1). Lineage (NCBI taxonomy): Eukaryota > Metazoa > Chordata > Actinopteri > Perciformes > Anoplopomatidae > Anoplopoma > Anoplopoma fimbria. The sequence goes on from NC_072453.1 coordinate 2,002,817, forward strand.
CCTCCATCAACCGACCGCCTCCTTCTCCTCCACCTTCGTCCGAGCTGGAGCCGCCCTCCCCGGAGAGGAGAGACCGTTGCTCCCCAGACTGCCGCTTCTGCCGTTTAAGTGACGGGGCGCGACCCAGGCTGTTCCAGCTGGACCGTCGGCTGGTCCAGCCGCTCTGGGCGCTGGTCTGGAGTGGGAAGATGACCATGAGGACCAGTGTGATAATAAGCAGGACAGAGAAAAATAATGACAAGAGTGGCAGCATGTAAATGTGTCCATCATGTCTTAGAACTCTGGTGATGTCGCTGTTTCAGGATAATAAACCAAGCTGAATTGGGTTGACTCGGCTTGACGCAAGCTGAATTGAATAGAGATTCATGCTGACAGGCAGACGGGAGCAGATGTAGAGATCTGGGATTATTTTTCTCAGGTCTTTATCCCGACCATCAGTTTGTCAAATAAAGAGTGGCAGTGGCAGCAGCTAGTAGAGTGTCGGAACGGCACGTCACATTAATCATCATCAATCATTATGGCTTCCACACATCAGCAGGACACATACGAGGACACTCGGAGGAAAGCCGGATGGCAGTGGGGGCTGGGGGTAATTATTTGCACATTACATGTGTATTGATGTAAATGTTAATGTTTGCGACATCCTGGAACAGGGTGATTACACTTGAAAACCATTGAATGCTTTGGGTGTATGTGAGGATAATAATGAATAGACCAACCGGTGATTTGTCATAGCAGGCCGGGTCCATGGAGACGCTGCTGCCTCGATGGGTCAGGATGGGGTCCCCTCCAACGGGCAACTTGGGTACTGGCATGGGGGTGGCAGCAGTGTGGGTTATCAGAGGTGGAGTCAGACTGGTCTTCAGGTCCACATGACCATTTCCAGGCACTACTAGTAAAGGAATAGGGATGAAGAAAGTACAATTTAGTGGTTTATGAGGTGGTAAGAGCAATGAGGAAGAGAGTTAGAGAGGATTAAAGCAACCTATTCTCACTCCCAACTCGTCCAATACTGACTCTTGGTCAGTTCCCATAGGCTTCTGATACTGACGCACCATTTGGCGTCTGAATGAGACACACATTGCTTTAACTTACTCCAATGTAAACCCATCTACATCTGTATTAGACAGTCCGAGGAACTGACGTAGTATAAACAGCAAGTATGTCTTTTTAGTGAGGAGATCGGGGTCGATGGAAACGTCAAACAAACACAGGACTTTCAACCAGGAGACTGCTGTTAGTTTCCTGTGTGACAACAAGACACCTTATTTTTTATACGTAACTTACATACTTAGCGCCGCATACGTATATCAGGTAACAAGCATACATATTCTACCTAAGGCATACAACTTACCTAAAACCACTATCTTTTTCTAAGCCCAAACAAGTAGTTTTTTTGCCTAAACCTACAGCATCTACCTAAACCTAAAGACTAAGCAAACCTATGTACAAAGGTTTACTTTTAAAAGACACATCCAGGCCGCGAGCTTACCTAGAGCAGTGGTTCTCAACCTCTTTTCAGTGATGTACCCCCTGTGAAATATTTTTTCAGCCAAGTACCCCCTAACCAGCGCAAAGCATTTTAGGTTGAAAAAAAGATGTAATACACAGCGCTCTGCCATCAGTGTCTGATTTATTAAACACTGAAAATTGCATTGTTGCATTGAATTCAGTTGATGAACTTATACTTATATTTTATTGAATATTTATTAAATAACAATTTTTAAAGGATTTTTGAAAGGATGCTAATTTTAAATATATTTTTTAAAATCTCACGTACCCCCTGGAGTGCCTTCACGTACCCCCAAGGGTACACGTACCCCCATTTGAGAACCACTGACCTAGAGCATCATAGTTTGAAGCTTGGGGCCCCTGACCAAGGGTCAGTATTTGAGGAGTTGGGAGTGGGAATATCTATGTTGATTAAAGAGGACCAGGGCATAATGTAAAGAAATGAGAAGAAAATGAACGAGATTAGTGCATTAAGAGATGGCGATGATGAGAAGAAAGCAACAGAGGTGAGATTTAGTTGGAACGGAACAAAAAAAGTTCATAGAAAAGCATTATGGAGGAGAATGAAAGTGCTAACTTCAATAAAAAGAGCAGGATGAGGTGGCTCACAGGGGGGAGTGCCACAGGGGCCCACCCTCAGTAAAGCAGCACACCGTACTTAAAAATGGATGTCTCGTACTGTTATTGAGCAACATGAATATTTCAGCGCGGCATTAATCTTGTGGGATGCATGCGAGAGAGTATGATATTTGGCAGCAACACAAATACGTGACATGGGGAGGGGCAATGCAACTTTAATGACGCTAATTCCTCGGCCTTCCAACCTTTATCCGAGGCCTAGGAGATGTATACTAGGCTCCTCCAGCTAAGCAAGCGGTTTAGCACAGAACATCTGAAGGGGCTGAGGGGGAGATGATACCGTACGTCTGGGAGATCCACTCCACACAGCATGATTTCCATCGGGCTTTTCGGTCTGCTCGAAACAGTAATTAGAGGGAACGGGAAACTGGCATATGAGGAATTATGGATGAGGCTGCTGTTCTGGTTTGATGCTGCGCAGGCGCGTGCAGACTGAGTGTGGTTGGAAAAGCAACAGGGGGAAAAAGGCTGAGAACATGGAGACCACAGACGGAGAACAGGTGGGGGATGTTTGCACAGGGTAAACTTCAGATGCCTTTGGCCTAACTTGCTGCTGTATCACAAGCTCTGACATATATTTTGTATGAAAGACAACTCGGCGTGTAATCTACAGAGATTAGGGAGGAAATGTGCCAGCAGATAACTCTGCGAAAACACAGACGGTACAAGTTTTGTCAATAGAGGCTCTGAAACATCACAGAGGGTTGAGTTCAGTCTTCTGAATTCCTCTTGTAGCATCATTGATTCAAGCAGCCGTGAAATGTGCTGCCTGTATAATCATGTATATATTTCACCTGCAGAGACTGATAAATCCTTCTTGCTGCCGTTGACGTCCTCCATGCTTCGTGCACAGGAATCGATCTCCGAGCCCGATTTAGAGGCATCGCCCTTGACAGACAGAAACACACAGAAAAAGTCAGAAGAGAGCACCAAATCTCTGTTTCTTTGGTGGAGTTCACAGAAAGTACGTGGGATGAAGTTGCCTCTAAACACAGATCGCTGCTTGGCTTTATCTCGGTCCCGGTGTTGCATCAATCCCTGTTCCAATCTGACCTTGGATCAGTCCGTAGAGGCAACCTACTTCTTGTAGGCAGGCGGGTGAGGGTGCGGTCTCCCCGATGCCAGAATTAAATAGTCAAAGGGTACAAAGAGATGGTGAAAAAAATCAACTACGTCAAGTGTTGCCATGCAAGGACAGTGAGAAGGTTCATAGAGAAACCACACTGAAGTTCAACCAGTAAAATGCAACTTTTCAGAGAGAACCAGGCAGGTACACTTTTTGTTGAACAATAACACATCCGCATGGCAATTCTTTTTATTTGCCGTGACCCGTAAACAGCTACAAAAGAGCTTCAGTGTGGTTGCTAGGTCTTCCATTCTCACACTTACACACAGACACACAACACACACCAATGTTTTTTCATCTGTAGATCAGCAACGGCACGGCTGTTTATTCCTTGTTTTGTTCTTTATTATCGCTCCAGACAATCATGTCAAACGAGTCTTTCTCACTATCTCACATTAACATTTTGTTCAACTCTTTCAGGCTCTTAATTATTCTCCTCTACCCTTTGCTTCATGCTGACTTCCACTCACAGCGAACCTCCGAGTTCTTGCTTGTCTTTGCTGCGCTGTGCCAGAGCCTGCAGACCGCATTAATGTGTGCAAGGGTGCCAGGTGGATGCTGGATTAATAGGATGAGGACTCTGTGAGTCAGATCTCTGTGGTAGCAAAGTGAATAAACTGTGTGCAGAAACAGCCTCGGGACCTAATCACCATGCACTTCCTTTTAAACTAACAAATGACTCGCTTTTATACTCCCAATGAGTGTAAGAGGAAGACACAGTAGGTGCGGATATACTGAATGTTGTATTTGTTTACATTCTGTGGTCATCTATAGCTATCTTTGACCCTTTTCCTTTTAGTTAAAGCCACTGTTTGTGTAAGCCAGACTGATTTCCCCAGACATATGAAGTGAGGGAAAGCTAGGTAAGGAGGGCTGATGCTAACGAACTAGCAGCTTGAGGGCTACTTGGAGACTTTTGCGGCTGCCTTGCTCATCGCATTCCTGCGTCTACCTATTTATCTCAGTGGCTTGTTCCTATGTAGACATCTTGGCTCACAGCAGGAAATACGGAGGACCTCGGTATGACTACTTTGAATAATAAAGTATGAAAAAAAAGAATAGAACAAAAGGGAATTAGAAGGGCAGTTTCTGTAAATGTTCTGTCACACTGTTTGTGCCACTGTGAAAGTCCATTTACAATTGTTATTATTCTTACAGAATGTTCTGAATTAGCTAAAGAAGTAAGGAATTTAAAGCCAGTTTCCTTTGACTGAGTACTTCTAGATACACCATTATCTGAATCACAGAGACATTTTTACTATAGTAATTATTATGTAGAAGGGCGGTACCAAGTAGTTGGAAAATTATAAATCAACATTCCAATGCTGCAGAGCTTTTTTTTTCTATTCCATTTATTGTGTTAAAACCTCTGTATTTTTGCTACTCTAATTAATTAGTATTGTACTTTTTTAAGATTAGTTTCCAGTAATGGTTGGGTAAGATTGTCTCTTTCCAAGAGTGTTGTAAAGTCAAATAGCCTAAATTTACTTAAAAAAAAAAAAAAAGATAGATGTAATCATTTCCAGAATTCCCAACATGTTTTTATCTAACAAAATGTTCAGTTGAAATCCATATTTGTTGGCGTTTGGCCTTTCAAACAATATTTTCACTACAGTTTAACAGCTGTCTGATCTCCCACTTCCTGCCACAATGGGAGTCACGCACCTGTATTACGGGGCAGCATAGCAGCAATCTTACAGCACCATTATTATATTTATATAATCACAAATAAAAAAGAAAACGGGGTAATGACGTGAAAAAATATTTTGCACTAGAGTATTTTTCAGTATTTTTTATATTGGACATAATAATTATATAGTTAGTTTTGTTGAGTTCTCTTTTACTTGCTTCAGCTCTGTGCCATGTATATCTTCTTGCTTATTTGTTCTTCACTGAATACGTACATTGAGAGCTATTGGAAAGCAGATTCAAATTTGTAAGTTGATTCTTATAAGGAGAAGTAATGACACAACAACGGCTAACGTGACATAAGCTATATTTAAGAAATGTTTGGGCATGAAGATTATATCGCAGACAAATGCTCACACAGACAAACGACTAACCACAGACACACAGCCCACGTTCACAACTATTTATCACCAAACATGAAAATAAAACAGTTTTTTTTAACCACAGCGAGAGCCCCTCTCCCACAGGGCTCATCAACCTAAACACAAACAATCAGAGAGGACAGCTGTGATAGGACAAACCCAGTGGAGCATTGGCCCTAAGCATTGTGGGTGCTCAACCTTATCTCCTCTCCTCTCTCTCTCTCTCCTCTTCAGGTAACGGGGGAAATAGAGGAGAGCAGTTGGTCTTGGCTTTGGTTCCTGCTGAGCAGTGGTAATTTTGGAGCTTGCATCCATGGTAAGTTGGTGAAAAGACCAGCGTGACAAAGTGTGTGTGTTTGTACTCCCAGGAAAACCAACGCTAGGCCAGGGTATTTGTGAGGTTCTTGTAGTATAAGCACAAGGACCAGACCTGACGGGATCAGGTGATGAGCAATGGGACAACCTGACCCTCATCTCCTCTTTCTGAGGCAGATACACACACAAAACAGCTGGTTTTAAGGAAATGACCCAGCTTTTGAAATCATTTCCAGGATCGTTATTAACCCACTGAGAACAACATCCATCATCATCCATGTGTCCATAGAATGTGAGCTGTCGATCTCCATGCTAAGACCATATTTATATATAACGGATGCGGCAAAAAAACAAAAGGCGATGTAAAGGATTGCTGCTTAATATGAGAGAAGCAACAAAAGGTGAACAGTAAAACTTCTTCTCATCCTTTTCTTTTCAAAGCCCATTTTTCAGCAATGGAGAGTTCTCTCCAGCTTCACTGTGGTTTTGTTTTCGTCTAGGTGTTATGTGACGATAGTGTTACTTATTCAACAGAAGTTAATGCAAGCAGATGATACCTTAATACCTGCAGGACAAACACTATAGAAGATAAACTGAGGCTATTACTTCTCTTGGCTCGATATCTCGGCTACACTTGGATAAGTATTGCTTCAAGGAAACATAAGTGAATGACTGTTAAGGCTGCATAATAAAAAGTAACAGTTTATTAACAACTAATCTACGTACAGCAGTGGTACACATTGATGGACTAGCAGGACGATACAGAAAGAGTAGATACAACTGCACAATTCCGATCAATAGTGGCAAAAGATCGAGCTGACCTAAGATCTGCTCTGCACTAATCCTTTGCTTATCAAAAGTGCACTATCGTATTTAGGAACCCACAGTCAACTGGCTAAAGTGAGTGAAACTACACCAGACTGTGATGGGGAGATTAATCCAGCACAGACCAGATTTTGATCTGTCAAACTTCCTTCTCTTTCCGCTGGTTGCAGTTTTCTCCCTAACATTCTCTGTCTTCTCTATCTTGTCTGTGTGCATCATCTTCTCAGTGTTTTTCCTTTGTCTCTTTTTTCCCCATCTCTAGTACATAATGTACCGACTTTTTCACAGGCAGACATTAATCCTTATCCCAGCTGTCAGAAAACAAATCCTTTATAGGAAAAAAAAAAAAAGATCCAGCCGAGTGAAACAAAAAAACTTCCAAGTTTTTTCTTTTTTCAGATTAAGTCATCTCAGGAATTAAATAAGACTGGTAGAAGGAGCAATCTACTGGGAAGCCTTTGCACTTCTTGGTTTGAATATCTTGGGGACGAAGGAGATGTTAACCAGATAATATTTGTGAAAGTGCATTTTCAGTATGTTGATGTTCATTTGGCAGATTGCATCCAAGTGTTGGAGCTTTCACAGGTGAAAGCAAATGTGGAGAAGACATGTTTGGGGTAGGGGGTGGCGAGGGGGGACTGGACTCGAGGGAAATCCTTGTTCCGAAATAGCCTGGTTGTTTGGATAGCTTGTTTACACTCCGCCACCCCAATTTGGGCATGGTGGCAGCAGCAGGAGATAGACCAGACCAGGCCTGCTGCTGATAGCCAGACAATAATAGACACCAGCAGCAAACAGGGGGATCTCAATTACATCGCTTTAAAAAGGGTGTGAATGGGAGACGACGGCTCGATGTTGATAGGAGGAAGAGGGGTAATTGTGTGTGTGTGTGTGTGTGTGTGTGTGTCCACCCAAATTGCATCCTACCACAGCTGCATTTGAGAAGGATCAGCCCAGATTTGGATCGGATACCTGTGCTGTTGTAGCAAAACCTCTAAAGTAACACCATTAATAATAGCCTCAACAATACAGGTATGGAAGTCCAGGGGTGCCGATATTTAAATGAAAGCATTTAATCAAATAAAAATGCTATTTTTGCACTGTATCCACATATTAAAATAAAAACATCTCTTATTTCCATCTTTCAAGAAAGGTGAATACAGCCACAACGGAAATTAAATGAAATCTCAAAGTCCTGCATAACGTTACTGACAAAATCATCATTTTAAAATATATATTAAACCCCTCAATCTAGACTTTTAAGTATGAATTTTAATAATGTCCTCATTTTGGCGCCACAAGAGTCTTCAGTCACACTAGCAAACAAATCTACGAGGCTGTACTTAGCAAAGCTTTGAGCTAATGCTAACATTGACATGCTAACATGCTTAAGATGGAAGAGTTGGCTGTTTATTAAGTTTGCAGTTTACCATATTCACCATTTATTACATTGTGTTAGAATGCTACCTTTTGTTAATTAGCATTAAAAAATAGCTGAAGCTGATGTCCTCATCACTCAAAGTTATAACAATTCATCCTGAGGGGGACATGAATGTGTGTGCATAATTTCCATCTAATAGTCAATTTGACAATTTGATGGCACCTCAGTGAGAAACTGGATGAAAATGAAGCAGATCACCAAAACTAGTATGATTCTTCCTCCATGCACGTTAAAAAAATGCATCGTTACTGCCAAAATGATGATGAAATTAATTTCCAAATTGGAAGATACTGTGCACCATAAACTTTCAAATAAAATGGAAATCAAATTAAAGTTCCTTTTTTTGATTGAATTACTTTATTTTAATATTGGCAGTCCTGGACTTCTGCAGGCGGCTCCTATATACAATGAATGCAAAGCTTTAAAAGGCAATATAGTTAAATCAACCTAGGACAACAGGTATAACCAGCCAGCAGACTTCACTCAAATCCACATTACAAGCACGGCCTCCAGCGGGCTGCTGCGTTTCAACAATTTGGAACATTTGACCATTTGAAAGCTCGTGGATCAACTCTGGATAGGATTCGACATAGTGAAATTAGAGGGCACGAGGACGAGACTTACAACCATCTGTTTTTCAAAAGGCCCCATTTCCCAGAGTGCTCTGGCCTTGCCTTAAGAGCCTGAGTCATGCAAACAGAGTTGACCTCCCCCCTGTCTTTATTAGCTCTCATCTTCTCGTCCAGCTGGATTTATCTGGCTGTGCTGCTGTATCCCAAAAAAAACGTCACTCAATCCCCCCCCCCATCTCGCTCATTCGCTTCATCTCTATCCTCCAGCCAGATAAAACAAGAATGAGAGAGGGAGATTTTTGGCAGCACCCTTACAGCGTTCTTACCCCGAGGCTAGAAGGGAAAAAAAAGAGAGGGGTGGAGGGCTGGTGGGAGGTGAGCGTTCAATCTGAGGTTTGATGCAGAGTCTGCTTTTAAAAAAGAACATGAGAAGAAATCCACACACGGCAAAGTGATGCAAGTCTTTAAGCACTTTCAGTCACACTGCCCCGGTTAGTTTCAGCAGCAAGGGCATCATGCAGGAGGCAGGTTAGAGGACTTTAAATGATGTGACACCTTCTCTGGCAGCCATGTTGGAGTTCATTTGTTTTTGGCAAGCATAAGTGATTCGAACAGTTAGGTCACTCAATTTTCAAAAATACCCAAAATGCATTTCCATTCAGCTCTATTAGTGTTGAGCCATGCTGGTTCACTAGAGGTTTTAAGATTTGAATTGTAATCCTTGTAACATCACCTTGTAACATCACCACAATAGATAATTCACAAATTACTTTTTTGCTGTCGTTAAGCCAGTTGATGGATTGGTTGCTAGGTTACGGACATCGGTTTTAATAATTTCAACTTGTTTTTTTACCACCATTTTGGTGAGTCTAAATATAACAATAGCCATTAGCCCCGGCAGGATAAGAAGCTGATGGTTGTCGTAACTGGGAATAGAGCGCCACCAAGTAAACCCTGACCATGTGTTGGGCAAGTTAGTAAGGAAGTGTAAGATATTTCCCCTTTAGTAATAATAAAGTAAATAAAGCAATAATATTTATTTAACTATAACATGGCATTAAAAGTAATTGGTTGTTACCTGTATATTATCATATTACTTTTGCTAACCAACAACTGTTTTGGAAGTTGTAAGCGGTAACGGAAGATGGATGGATGGATGGCATTAAAAGTAATTGGTTGTTATGGCTAACCAACAACTGTTTTGTAAGTTGTAATCCGTTACACTACTCGTTACTGGGACTCATTACTGCCCAACACTGACCCAGACTAGAAGATTCAACCTTCTAAATATATTGTCAGGTTTCTACAAGGATTAATATTTAGCTTCGGATTGCTTTGTTTTAAGCTTTGTGATTGGATTTATTAAAGAACCAGATATTTTCTCAAACAGTTTCTCATCTTTTTGGAAGACCTCCAATTACAAGCCACCTGATACTGTCTTGAGCTGAAAAATGAACTGGACTTTCACTTCCAACCTTCGGCAAAACATTCAGCATTGGGAATCTCAAAACCTCTGTGAATAAAATTGAAACTATCTGCATGGCGCAATATCTCTAATGGCAAATTAGAAATACAGCAGTTTGTTTTTGTAATTTTGGTGAAGTGGCCCGATTGTGAGACACTAGCAGCTAGCATATGCTTGGAGTTGTATTTGATAAATGTTCCAGCAGGTTCGTTAATCATTCAAAAGCAAGGCCCACTACTACTAGTGTATACTCAACTATTAATGACAGGAATGCAACCTCCAACTGTGGCTCCTGAGAGATCTGACACATAACTGCAAAGCCTCTACGGGGGAAGGATGAGGAGAACGGGTGGAGAGGGAGGGCAGAGGGGAGGGTGGGGAGGCAGGGCTGCAGAGCTTTACATACCCCTGAGTCTACGGGCAGCTGAATTAGGCTCGGCTGGGCATGCAAGTCCTCCCGCTTGGTTACTTCCTATAGTGGAAGTGATCATTGCAGCCGGACAGGAGGAGGGAGGCGCACGGAGGAAAAGAGGCACAGAGGTGAGAGGCGGAACCACAGCAGTAGACAAGAGCAGAAGGAGAGAGTTAAAGGACATTCAAGCCTGTTGTAACATTTCGACTCTACCGTGCAACATATCAGCATATCAGAGCAAACACAGAGTGCAGTCATTTCAGTGTATTACAGAGACTTGAATATAGGTCAAAAGCAAGAAAAGTCAAGACAGCAGAGTGCGGAGGTGAAGAGCAACGGCCATGTTTTTACCCTCCATTCAGGACACAATGTGCTCGGCACGGATGCATTCCCGTGCAGCTGACCTGACGAGTACGTGTTAATCGTGCATGTTTTTGCATATGTGTGAAATGTATGTTTATTGTCATTGTGAGAGGTGCAATAAAAAAGAAGAGCAGCTTTTGTCTCTTGGCTGTCAATAGGTCTCCGTAAAGAAACACTGCACTCTCCGCGGCGGATATAGGTATGTGTCACATGGTCACAAACCTGAACAGAGAGACACAGTGAGAGAAAGAGATAGATAACAGGAAGTATGGAGAAGATGAAGAGGATGGATGAAGGAGTTAAATCAAGAAAATAAAAGCAGGCAAAAAAACAACAATTCAATAACATTATTTCCCCTTTGCCTTTATGTCTAAAGCAATATAGACATTGGAAGTGATATATGTTGGTGTGTCTTGGCCATTCAGCCGTACATCTCTCCTGGCTTTGCTCACGTCATTCAACCGCCCGTTACCTAGCAACCCTGACGCAGGGAAAGTTTGGCTGACTAAAAATAAACTTAGTGTAAAAAAAGGACGTTAAGTAGAAAAAGGAGAGGGAGAATTAAGCCGACAGCTCTGTGATGATACAGGAGAGCAGAGGGGGAGAACAGAGCACAGAGCTAATAGACCTTAGGGGGTTGCTACATTTGGTCTTATTTGTATCAGAGTCTGTATGTGTATGTGTTTGAATATTTCACAAGCAGGTAGCACAGAGAGGATTTCCAGATCTTTTTTTTGCAAGAAAACAATACAGAAAAGCAGTTGCCTGCTGCAGCAAGAAACAATACAATTAGATAGATAGATGTGGGTGGACCACAACTTCAAAGTTGCAGGCTGGAAAGCCAAAACGAGCTGAAAGACGCAACAAAGCTAGTTAGTAAACCTACCTTCTTAGCATTAGCATTGTTTGCCACTCGTCAAAACAGTTCTTTAACCACAGCGCTCCATATTTCACCCATTGTTTAAAACTTGATTAGAATCAGGACTCGGTATAATGTAGGGGAATAATGTAGAGAGTGCTCAAATCACAGAATGCGCTAAGCAATGGCTAATAACACTGGTTATATACGACATAGGCGAAGTCCTGCCCCTTCCAGATGACCAACATGGTACCTTATATTGGAGAAAAGAAATGTACGGTTGTCAACTGCGGGATACAAATGTTTTTTTGATCCTGTTTGAATTGTGCCAGTTTTTTTTCAAAAAATGCTTTGAAGCATTGAACATACTTGTTTTTAATGTAGTCTAATACTTCTTTCCTCGTTCTGGAAGAAGAAAGTGAAATGTGCCAAAGTAATGACCATGTTAGTGTTGGCATATTGGGAAAGACAATAGTTAACTGAGCGGATTCACTCAAAACCAAATGATACTTCGACAAACATACAACAAACTGCAACTTTTTTAACATGCAAAATAATCTTCTTAATTGACGACATCATGTTTGTAGTTCATGGCACAATTCAAACAGGAACAAAAAAAATATTCCTTTCTCACTGTTATCTACCACATGTATATTTTATGAAATAAGGTCCCATGAAGAAGAAGTACCTCCCCTCTCTCTTATGAACTATCTTTTGTTCCTGCCCACACAGATATAGCACAAATCAAATTACAGTACCAACATCATTAGTTGTTACAATAAATACACGCCCCTGGGTAACACTAATGAAAAGGGTGCTATCCCTGAAGAAAAAAAATGAAATACATTTTTTTGTTTTGTTTTGCATCTCTTTGTAGTCGTCGCATATGTCTCTGTGGTTTTGTTTCTCTTTGTAGTCATTTGATGTCTCTTTTTTGATCATATTGTGTCTATTTGCAGTTGCTATGAATAGCGAAATTTTACTTTTTGCTTATTACAATTTTGACCAAAGAAGAACACAAGTCACAAACCAAGCAATACCTAATATTGATGTCAGCTGGACTTTAAAAAGTCACCAGAAACACATTTATTCCAGTCTTGGCCTGCATGTAAAGCCTTCATCTTAAGCGGCTTTGGTCATTGTTTGTGGTATCCATTCACCATAGCAATGCACTTGATATTTGTACAGCAGATGAGCACAATAGGAGGAGAAGCCCATTCAAATGAATCCATATTTTACGAGGCTGTCAGGCTCTCTCCCTGCCACCCATCGTCTATTCTCTCTCCTCTCAGCCCAAGAGCCAAAGAGCGTCGGAGATCAAAGCATAGATGCTGTCACCCCTTAAAGAAAGAAAGAGAGGGGGAGACAAGTAGACAGCTAGAGATAGGCGGAATACTCGTGTGATTTACTCTCTCCATCTCGTCTCACCCTCTGTTCCTCTCTTTAAGTCACTCTATTCGTCTCAAATAAAGCCTTCTACACTAAAAAATGGGTTGGCTGAAAAGTAAAGAGAGGTCTTTTCAATTCCTTTGCTCGCCGCAGAAATGTTCAGGGAAACATTTATTCCTAAGCTGCTGTCTGTAAAACTAAATCAGTTTCTTCCATTTCCTGTCTCAGAGAAGAATGAAAAACACAGTGAGGTGGTGGAAAACATATCACTTTTGCTGTATGACATAAGAAGAGTTGTACTAAGAAGGGTGGAAGGATCGGGGGGGGGGGGGGGGGGGGGGCATGAAAAGAAGTCATCCGAGCATGAGACTGATGAAACGAGGGGTGTGGGCGACGTGGGCTGATGCACAGTCTAGTCGAAGCAGACATAGTTTTCTTATGATGTGCTTTATGGCATGACTGTATTGGCAAATAGGCAGCAACAATAATGAGGACAACTGCTGAGATAGTAGGGAGAGAGTGGGAGGAGAAGAGGCTGACAGCGAGGTGAAGATGAAGAGGTGAGGGGGGGAGGGAAAATGAAACGCTGCAACTCATGTGTTCACATGTCCTCACATAACCCGCTGCAGAGAGTGCAAGAAAAAGGTACAGGTTAATGCCTACAGTGCATGAGTTGGTTAAGTGTGTGTGGGCGCCAACATCCATCCATTAGTGCTATATGTGCCTGCACTGAAGAATATGCAATTCTTTGAGTCTTTTAGCCTCATGTTTGAGCCTCAAAACCTAATTTTCTAAAAAAAGACAATAAAAAAACAGGACGGATTGTGTTAAGACCTGGAAGCAAGTCAGATCGCAGTGCAAGAATCAACAAGTTGACCTGCGTTTGAAAGAAGGTATATAAACTCATCCCAGTGGCAGATGCTTTTAAGTTAAGACAAAAATAGCTCAACCAGCAACATTTTACCTCGGTCTGGAAACCCTCGACCAAGATGGCCACCAGCAGGTTGAAGAGGACGTAGTTTCCAAAGGTCATGAGCGCGATGAAGTAGAGGGCGGCTGCAGGAGTGGTGGAGTACATGCCGTTGTACAACACCTTGTTCCAGTCCTCCTGGGTCAGGATCTGGAGAGGAGAAGAGAGGAAAAAGGCACATATTTGTTCAGCAATTGTTCTAGTAGTTTAATAGTTTCTGTTTGACAATTGGCTGCTCGCTAAGCCTCGTCCCCCTTAGAAACAGTGGCTACGCGATAAACTTGCCCCTGGAGACAGACATGCAAAAGGCCCCACCATCTTTCCTCCATAGGCGGAAGACACGCACCTTTGCCTTTTTTTCCTGTTGTTTTGCATTTCTTTGTAGTCTATATGCATCTTTTTGTGGTTTTGTTTCTCTTTTGGTCATTCTGTGTCTATCTGTGGTGATGTGTGTTTCATAGTGGTCTTTTGTGTCTCTCTGTGTTTATTTTTGTTTTGTTTATGGGTAACTTTGTCTCTTTGTGGTTGTTTTGGCACATTTTGTGGTCTCTTGGTGGTTGTTTTGTGTTTCCTTTTGGGCATTTTGTGTCTCTTTGTAGTCACTTTGATTCAATATGTGGTCACTTGGTCTCTTTTGGTCATTTGTGTCTCTTTCTAGTCGTTTTGTATCTCTTTGTGGTTGTTTTGTGTCCCTCCTTTTGGACATCTGTGTCTCTTTGTAGTCATTTTGTAACTTTCAGTCATTTGTGTCTCTTTGTTGTTATTTTTTGCCCTTTAGGCCCGTTCAGTCATCCATACATGCTGTCACGAGCAGATTTCATCAACTGTGGCTAGCTCGCTTAGCTAACGCTAACTCCACAAGTGGTTGTATTATTGCCTCACACAATGGGTGAAATAACACACAGTTGATATGTTAGTTAGGAACAGGCTTTATCAAAATGTTTCATCACACAAACTAATGTAGTTTGTTATCAATGTGCTACTTGGCTTTGAAAGCAACATTGGGTTAGATTACTCCTATAAAGCTAGTTAGCTAGTTAGCCAGACATGCTAATTTTACAGCTTACGTGAGAGAAGATGACCACGCAATTATATGTATTCCTTACACTTCTGCTCTTGTGTTTTTTGGTTTTAGACACAGTTAAAATCTTAAATGCATAAGTATTGCTGTTACTGTTACTGTTACCGCACAACACACACACGCACGCACGCACACACACACACACACACACACACACACACACATACACACACATCACAAGACTGCCAAGTTCAAGTTACTCAGCGATGACTGGACAATAACTGTCCAGTGAAACGGAGCGGTCAATCCTGTGTTATCTCACTGGCTGTGTGGTGATGAGGTTTAATTTCCAGCTATCTGTCTTGCATTTCTATGTCAAAAACATAATGAGATCTATGCACCACAAGTTCTACAATAGAAAGGACAGCATGCTGAAATGTTAAAGACAGTATAGACTGGATCAGTGAAGCTATATTAAACCCTCCATCATGAGAACGTGCATGTCAGTACAATCATCTGTGCAGAGGGACATGCTGACACTGTACATCATCTCTGATCAGATGTTCCACTGAATTATAAATGGATGCTATATTAAGGGTGATAAATATTACACAGTAGGATAGATAGATAATGGATGGATGGTCGCACCTGACCGAAGGCCTAACCTCTAATCCAAGGTGCCATGAGGCAAGCGTCAGGCCTACTTAACCTATAAAGTATTTGGAAATGGAAATTAGATTGAATGGAAGAAAATGAGGGAGCTAGATAAAGGCCAGACAGGGAGGGAGAGTGAAGAGGAATATTTAATTCGATATATTTTATTTATTCAAGAGTAATTGTCTTTTTCAGCCTTGGAATGGGGACAGGTTCAGTCAGCGCCAATGAAGCAGGGAAGATGTTGGTTGCTTCAGGGCACTTCAACAGGTACAGTTTGATCACATAGGAGGTCGAAGCTTCCAGATGGTGGATGAAGTCGCATAGCTTTAGGTCATGCTTGATATTGTCACCTCATATCAACAGACTGCGAAGTCAGGCGTTAAGCTACAGCTAAATTGGCTGTAATGCAGTGAAATGTCAGGCGATTAACAGAGGAAAGTAAGGGTTTATGCTCACCTGGAAGACGGTCACTATGGCCCAGAGGAGGGAGTCAAAGTTCTTCCTGTCCGGCATGGTGTCTCCATTCTGCCCCTCGGATCCAAACTTGCAACCAAAGAGATGCATCCCCAGTATACTGACACGGGAGGAGGGCAAGCCAGGAAGAAACAAACAGGAAACAGAGGGGTAAATGTTTACATCAGACCAACCCGTTAGATGCAGTACAAATAAACAGAAATAAACATGCTTAAAGAACTATTGACTCCACCATACTGATAATTCCTGCTGCTTGCATGGCAGGTAATGCAGAATATACTGAACATGAATCGAAATTATTGCCCAAGGGATAGTCACAGAAAAGCTTGAATATAACTCCCCCCATCCCCCCCTACAACTGTTCACCCACGGCCAGGAGCTCACAGCTTCCTTCAAACCCCCTCACCTCCCAGCCCCACCTTCACCACCATCCAGGTACAGCATCAGCTCTCCAGGCTTCAGATGAGTAAAGCCAGAGGACCTGATAACATCAGCTCTAGGTTACTTAAAGTGTGTGCTGGACAGCTGGCAGCTCCTCTCAGGCACCTCTTCAATCTCTCCCTGAGGTTGAAGAAGGTGCTCACAATCTGGAAGACGTCCTGCATTGTCCCGGTGCCGAAGAAGAGTCGTCCCAGTGGTCTTAATGACTACAGACCTGTGGCCCTGACATCACACGTCATGAAGACCCTTGAAAGACTGGTTCTGCGGCACCTGAGGATCCAGCTTACAGCTTTCCTGGACCCACTACTGTTTGCCTATCTGCCGCACATCGGGGTGGAGGACTCCATCATCTACCTGACACACAAGGCCCTCTCTCACCTGGAGAAGCTGGGAAGCACTGTGAGAGTCATGTTCTTTGACTTCTCCAGTGCTTTCAACACCATCCAGCCCTCCCTACTGAGAGAGAAGCTGCTGGAGATGAACCTGCACCCAGACACCACTTCCTGGATCACAGACTACCTCACAGGCCGGCCACAGTACGTCAGGGTGTGTCTCTGAGTCTGTGATCAGCAACACCGGTGCACCCCAAGGAACTTTACTGGCACCGTTCCTCTTCACTCTCTACACCTCGGACTTCCGCTTCAACTCTGGTTCCTGCCACCTCCAAAAGTTTTCCGATGACTCCTCCATTGTTGGATGTATCACCAGGGACAACGAGGAGGAGTACAGAGGACTGATTGAGAGCTTCATCACATGGTGCAGCAACAACCACCTGAAGCTCAACATCAGCAAGACCAAGGAGCTTGTGGTGGACTACCAGAGGAACAGAAGCCCCCCTGTCCCTGTTTTCATTCAGGGAGGGGAAGTGGAGAGGGTTGAGTCCTACAAGTACCTTGGGGTGCAGATAAACAATAAACTGGACTGGACACACAACACTGATGCCCTCTACAGGAAAGGACAGAGCAGCTGTTCTTCCTGAGGAGGATGAAGGCCAAACTCGGAGCCATCCTGGACAATCCCTCTCACCCTCTCCATGAGGAACTGTGGCAGCTGGGCAGCTCTTTCAGCCATCGGCTGATTCTACCAAAGAGCAGGACGGAGCGCTTCAGACGCTCATTTGTGCCCACTGCCATCAGACTGTACAACAACAGCGGAGACCACAGTCTGTCATCATGCTGACCAGCCCCCCCCATGTGGATATACTGTACATTTTAATTTTAATTCAATTTTTTTTATTGTATAATATGTTGTATTTATTATCTGTTTCTATGTAGTTGAGCTGCTGCAACACCCGAATTTCCCCCATGGGGATCAATAAAGTAATAATAATAAGTATTCATTAGTTAGTTTTATTACCCCAAAAAGTAGCAAAGGCAACAAAAATGCCATATACTGTCAGTCAGGTAATAAACAGTAATTGGTTCGTAAACAGTTGGCCCATAATGCTTTGTGGCAGTAATGGTGCCATGAAAGGGAGAGGAAGTGGAGTGTTTTTTCCCCCAGGTTAAGTTCAGCACCATGGAAAGCGTCACAAACCATGTCAGGGACAACTTATACTCATTCGAACAAATGAAGATCAATTGCATTGATTCCAACTAAAAGGTGTTTACACTACTTTGGAGATTAAAGGAGCGGTTTAACATTATTTGCTTTCTTTCTGAGAGTGAGATGTGGAGAGGTACGGGGATCGAGCTGGGAGTAGATCAGCATATTTTAGCATAACGACTGGAACAGCTGGCCTGGCCCCGTCCAAAGTTAACTCTCGTAACTCGTTGCATCTCATTTATTTAATCAGTGCAGTGCAGTGCAGTAAAAAACACCGAAAGAAAGTTCAGCGCTACATACAGTAAGATCGTATGACTCCTTGGTGGTTTTTCTCTTATTAAACCAGCAGTCTTTTATTCAGAAGCACAGACATTGAAGCTAAACTGGAGCTGAGGGATCAATGATCAGGCCTCTGCTGTGTCAACTTGGCAACTCTTCACTCAAATCAAAGTTGTTTATATAATCATATAATCATATAGACTGATGTGGAGGCTCTTGGTATACAAACATCCCAAAAAGCTGCTGAAATGAAGCAGCGCATGCTGATACATCAGTGTAGCTAAAACTGCTAAATGTGGATGCACAATTTTACCAATTAAGATTTTCAGAAGAGTTAATCCAGGTAAACACTGTTAGTTCTGTCAGCACTGTTGCCGCTGCTGGCATAGCAAGGTTGGCTTTAAAATGCCGGCAGTCATGTTGAGAGCTGTGTGGAGGCAATCCCTCAATCAAACATCCCAAAAAGTCACTGCTTTGAAATGAAGCAGCGCATGACATTACTGCCTCAGATACACCTGACCATCACAAATACATGTTCTTGTGAGTTACCTATCAGCTAATTTACATCTGCGCAGCTAGTATAAAAACACGCAATCATATGACGGTGCATATTCACTATACAACAACCATAAGATCTGGAAAAAATGTGATGTCACATACTTATTGGACCCAATCTAACCAAGTTAAACACAAAAAATCAATAAAAATCAATGTTCTAGAGAAATACTTTAGACTTGAAGCGTAGCGTAGTTACGTTTTGTTGTGTGTGTGTGTGTGTGTGTGTGTGTGTGTGTGTGTGTGTGTGTGTGTGTGTGTGTGTGTGTGTGTGTGTGTGTGTGCAGAGAGCCTTCACACATTTGGTTCTGTTGAGCTCAGCCACAGGCCTAACCAAGCAGAAGTAAGGGTTGCTGACGACAACAGTGAATCACTTAGTCTTGTCATTCCATCGACTGATCTTCCTGTCACATGTCTGTACCTATCACTGCTGAACTCTGCTCCTTTATTTTTTATTACACACCATTGTGCTTTCAGCTCCAAATTAGTTGCATGGTCACTGATTGAACTCCCTTTAACTTGCCTATTCTGTTTTCTATTACAACCAGTGAATCTTAGTTTGATGGTGACATTTCTGAACTCTGCTCCTTTATTTTTTATTACAAATTGTGATTTGTTCATGGTCACTGATTGAACTCCCTTGAAATTCGATACACCTTTTTGATGGTGTCAGACAGGATGCAAGGTCGCTCACCCCCCCTCTGCCTACCTGAAGATAAATATAAAGAGCATGAGCAGCATGCAGAAGGTGGCCACGTTGTCCATGGTCTTCATCAGCACCACCAGCTGCCTCTGCAGGGTTGGCATGAAACGGACCAGCTTCAGCACCCGCATCAGCCGGAAGGTTCTCAGCACCGACAGACCGCCATCCTTCTGATCCACAATCTCCCACACACTGTCCAGAGAGAAGAAAGACACACACACGCACAGGTATACACACACACACACACACACACACACAACACACATAAATATTTTCATGTTCGTCTCTATTATCAGATTGTGAATTCATATGCAGAATCTGGAGGCAATGGGACAAGATTTTGGTATCAGAAGTGTTCTGGTTTTGTAGTTCAGGTAGTATTGACCAATCAAGTTCCAGCAGGATTTTGGTTAAATGAAGGTAATCAGTCAGTGTGGAGAGCAAAATAGGTGGAACTCATTGGCCGAAATGCAATATCAGAACCCACCGGCTATCGTCTAACCTCTTGACCTGTTATCTTAACTCCAACTCCAGTCTTTCATCTCAAGTTGCTTATTCACCGGAACCCCAGATATATAGCCCCCTTGCCCCCAGAGCCTTAACCGCTATCGGATCGATGGCCTATTGGTTCCAAGATTGCCTTCATGTTAGGTCAATGGTCTTCAAACAGCCAAATTTCCTGCCCAATAACCTCAGAACCCCCACACCAGTTCAGGTGTCTTTAAAAAACACTGCTTATACTGTATCCATTTTCACTATTTCTAAACATGACGTGCTTAGAGCTAAGCACAAGTAAGTTTGGGTAAATTCCTTTGGATGGAGAGCTAACAAGACTGTATTACAGCATTACATATTTCTTGTATAACAATAGCTATGTAGGGCCCTTAGGTTATGTGTTTCCAGTGGCCTTATTTCAAAAATAGAAAGAGAGAGCAGGGAAGAAAAAGATTGTGTTGTATTTCTTTTTTCTCGTTGTCGGGAGATCCTGCTCTGCATTTCACCTGATGACCACGATGATGCCATCGAAGATATTGTAGGGGTTCTTGATGTAGCCGAAGGGCCCGTTGACCAAGATCTTTAGCAGCATCTCCAGAGCGAACAGGCTGGTGAACACAATGTTGCTGATCTCCAACGCATTGGTTAACTCCTCGGGCTGGAGACGGAGACACAGACGGACACACAGAGACCAAAAGAGAGGACACGTTAATGCATGGTTGTTGCGTGCACATTCCTTAATGAACCTTTTATTTCCACTTTTCAGGTGACAAAAAATTGCCTTGTTTTCAGCTTGACTGCCAGCACTTTGAACACGCTCTGGATGTGCATGTATAACAGCAAGGCTTTTATACGACTACAGACGCAACAACTGCTGTGGAGAGCAAATATGCCAATGGCTAAATTAAATTCAAATATGACAAATCTGTCCTTTCACACTCATATACAATGCGCACACTCAACATTCATCTCGCACCAGGACACACACACACACACACACACACACACACACACACACACACACACACACACACACACACACACACACACACACACACACACACACACACGCACACACACACCTGTCACAATGCCACTGCTGAATGTGCCTGCTCAAAGCTCATCAGAGAATTGGGCTGCCACTCACATCTAGATCAAACAACTGGTGTGCATGTGCAGGAAAAAAAAAAGAGAGAAAAACAGGCAATGTAGACAGACAAGATAAAGAACACAAGCCCAAAAGATAAAAAAAAGATAAAAGGCGCGGCACATCCAAATACGACACGGTATGTAAATCACGCATCTATGGCGACCACCCGTAATTATCGGCGAGGAGAAAAGAGCCGGCGGGGATGCTGTTATGTGTCTGCACCCCCAGAAAAGCTTCATCAGGGCCTTTCATCTCCATGCAATAAACAGTTTACACGACTCAAACGCGGTGTCATGCACACACACACATTGCACTGACATGACACAGAGGATGGAAGGCGTTGAGGGCCTCTGCATGTTCTCCGTCATAAAAGTGTAAGCAAACGTGTGCGCACATATGTGTGTGTGACTGGTGTGTGTGACACTCAATATCCCTCTGTGTGTGTGTGTGTATAAATAGAGGCGTCGTCCCAGCAGAGCTATTATCCCCAGGATGAACCAGGAGGTAATGTAATGTAATGTAAACACAATGTGTGTCATTAAGCCTGTCCTGGTGGGCTGCCACTAATCACTGCACACCGTGACTGTTTAAGCAGCGATTAGTCAACACCAGCATGGATACACACGGAGAAAGGAATACAGAGATTAACATCACCAGTGGAATAACAGCTCCTCGTGCTGCATTACGGCACCAGTCTGTCTAGAGCTCCAAAAACACAGTGAGTCGGCTATTATGAAAGATTGTCACTGGTGTTGTTGCACTGCTTTCAGGTCATACGGGAAAAAAATGGATTTTCGAACATGCCTGTTTTTAACTAATAGACATTTTAAATGAAAGCAATCCTCAAAGCCACTGGTCTCCATTGACAAAACAGTCATTTTAGCTGGCAGAACGCGGGAGCTGCTGGTCCACCGCTGCCTTGATCAGTTAGTTTGTTTGCGTTATTGTGTTACCAAACTTTCCCTTTAAAGCAACAAAATCACACAATGACACAAACAAACTTTTTTTTTTTTAGGTGGTTATTATTGTAGGTGGTTAAAATCAGTCGTACATTGCTTAGCTTTCGCGCTGTTAATCCTTCCCGCCACAAACCAGCTACTCCAAAGTCGTGCCGACCGCCATTTACTGTATACCCTGTATATGGAAAAGTACCTACCACAACACCACTTCAAATAAAAATCCGAACTATCCCTTTAACTTATTCACACAGAGGGTTGATACCACTCATATCTGTTCATTAACTATAAGGCTACAGCCTGCAGCTGGCTAGCTTAATTGAGCACACAGTAATCACATAACCCCTTGCCTTAAAATGGGGACATTTTATTTCAACACTTTTTTTTTTCGACCACTTTTTAAAACAAAAGATATAACAGATTGTTTCCAAGGTTTATGCTAAGCTAGGCTAACTAACAGCTCATTTCAGCTTCATATTTGATGTACAGATAAGATTGTGGAATCAATCTTCTCATTTGACCATCCGCCCGAAAGCCAATCAGCCAATTTCTTGAACATGTATTCGATTGATATCTCACCTTGCTGCAGTGACGTGGAAGTGTACTCTAGGGCGTGTCAGTACGCTGTGACATGCAAAATAACACACACCAGATCACACCGATACTAAGCATGAACAGAGGTGCAACAGACTTCAAACTCCAAACCTGACAGGGCTGTTATACCTAGCTTTTCAGATGTGTCTTGAGTCACTCTTTTTAATTTTTTAGAGAGTTTGTGAAAGTTTGTGAAATGTTGTGGTTGAAACTTGATGTAAGTCATTCACTATGGGCATATGGGCTCAGTGTAAGCAGTCAAAACCAACAACTGCCTACAGAAAACTTCAATGAGAGCATCCTGACAGCGTATCTGAGTTTGAATAAGTCAACCCTTACAAGTCCTTGCATAGTATTAAGTCATTGCTCCCTGAAGACTAGAATACAACAGTCGGCCCTGAGGCACAAAACAAGGTCCAGCAACACCAAGATGTAACATTGCGCCATAATTGAGAGCCTGAAGCTTCAAACCTGAGCATCACTTGCTTTAGATAAAATATCATACTTGTTGTCACTGCCACTTTGAACAAGTCATGTACCTAAATGACAAATGACCCGTATAACCTTTACAAGAAATGATTCACATGAGCGTATTCTGATCTGCCGCCACAATAGTTGAGGTTTAAATTTAGGTCACTAAAAGTACTTTAGTATAGATTATGGCTATGATAAATTAAACCAGCATTGACTGTTGGTAGGGAGATGTGATGAGAACATCAATGGGAACATCATGGGATCATCATGTTGGCATTAATATTATTCTTGTCATCCTTATGTTGAAATAAAAAAAAATAAAAAAGTATATATCCAAACTAAAAAACAATATATCCATCTCCAACAATTTCAATTTTTTTTATTATTGCTCTGCTAAGCTGCGCTGTTGAATGAGATGACAGCAATTGATAATGAGGGAGAACTAACTGAATAGGTGAAGTGTATTTCATCACGTTACTTGTTAAGTTAGTTGAAGCAACACATGTGCAATGTTGAATGGACAGAGTAGAAAACACATGCAGAGAAGAGGAAAACATGACATTTTTCCCCTCCTGCCTCCTTGTAAAAAAAAAAAAAATGAAAAAAAAAATTGCCCACAGCCTACTTCCTGAAAAACAAGCTCCTCTCCGTTTCATCTCACCTCTTTGTCATTGTCTGTGTCTCTCGTGTCTGTCTCTGGGTTCACAGACACGGACCGATCTATTCGTTTGAGCCCGCTGCTTTATTGTGTCCATTCATTTGTGCACTTATGAGCCCGGCGGCGGCAAACCTTCATGAACGCACGCACACACACACATTGTGAGATTAAGAAAAGTTCAAAGGGTAAACCAAGTCTGTCAGGGCACTTTGGATGTTTGTGTGTTATTTTACGATGAATGCCCTTACAGGCAGCTATGTATAAAAACACAAGTGCAATAACACAAATAAGCATTACACATCCAGGCCACATGCATAAACCCACACCGTGAGCTCTACTCCCACACACATACTGTAATGCACGAAGCCCCTGCACAGACTCACACTTATAGCCATGCCTGCGGACGCACACATCCACACACACACACACAGCTTTATAATAGATGCGATAGATAAGCCAGAACGAGAAGTACAGTTTTTACGAGGTGAGACTTGGACTGCAGACATCTTGCCTTGAGGTCCAGGTCATTATTTTTCCCCCACTGTTCCTGCTCTGCTATTGTTCCAGCTTGTATATTAGACATTCCTCAGACATCATGCAAGATTACCGCGAGGGAACGGGGCCGTAAAAAAAGCCTTTCTCCCACATCGAAATGCCAATAGGAACACACACAGAAGACGTGGAGGTAGAAAACATACAGCCGTTGAGGTGTGTGAACTACACAGAGGGAGATGAATGTGTCCACGTGCACGGGAAGTGAGAGAGACGACCTCGCTTCTCTCACCGCTGGCCGTGTCCTGGGTAATGAGGCTGCAGCAGCATTAGGAGGTACAGTGTGTTAGATGAGGAATAGTGTAATCTGGTTAGCGCTAATGTAATGTCACCTTATCTGATGTGATCTAATCTAAACGGGATGCTGGGCTCTGCTACGCCCCGGACTCTAGATGATGCAGCATCACGTCTGGTACGTGTGTGTGTGTGTGTGTGTGTGTGTGTGTGTGTGTGTGTGTGTGTGTGTGTGTGTGTGTGTGTGTGTGTGTGTGTGTGTGTGTTTGCTTAATCAAGTGGTTTGCTTTGGCGTGCTACAGAAGAAGACATTTCAAGCATGAAATGGAGAATGAAACACTCACCATTACGGGTGGTTGGTTGTAATTAAAGAATTGTGGTGATTGGTCTCAGATGACTGAACGATATGAAGGTCTCCATCAACTCAATAATAATAATAATAATAATAATAATATGGAATTAACTGAATTTATCTGGTTTCCACAAGGGTCAATTTTAGAGTCCCTGCTGTTTTAGTTACATGCTTTCTATCTTTAAAACAGTTGTATTTAACATTTTGCACATTAATACAGCAGAAAACAACTATTGATTATGTAAAGATGTATTGGGGTAATGTCTACATGAGCAGAGAATGAAGTCGCTCTCCCTTTGTGTGTGTGTTGTTAACCGGAAGTTCATTTTGAATAATAAATTATATCATATATCTTAATTGATTACATGAAATATACTTTTCTCAACGTTAAGGGAACTATTTGGACCTAACTCATATAATGTCTCTACAGTTTATATGCTTTTTGGTTGAACTGGAGAATATTTATTGATATGATTTGTCCATTCAGATTCCCAGTTTTCATTTTCAAAACTTTCTTTAGTGATTATTTATGCATTTTTACAGCCATACAAAAAGCTGAATGCAAAGGGGATACATTGCAGATTCAGAGCAGGAGAGGAAGAACGTGCTAAATACAGGTAGACTGTTATTTGACATCTCACTGAACCAGGAAATAACTGAATGCAACATTTGATCACCTCATTGATTCTCCCTTTTTTGATTCCATGGCTGGAGAAGCCCTCCCTCTATAAACCAGGATTAGGAGCTGTTGTTTTTGCCGTCCGCGTCTTACCATTGTACAAATTGGAAAAACACTTTTCTTAGGCCTGTCTTGGAGGGAGGCCACAGTCTTCAGATGCCAACTCTGCATTCTTCAGGCGGGGCAGGACAAAAGCTGCGTAACCGCCTAATAAAAAGGGTCTTCTCACTGTCTCTCTGGGTTTGGTAAGGGGAGAAACTAATGTGTTTGTCTGTGTACATAATAAAGCATCAGAATACATCAAGAGACCTTTAAACACACACTACTGTACATTAATTCGATAACCTACGCAAGTTAAATGCGTCGTTACCTTTAACTAATGATAATCTCACTCCTTACAATAACTGAACCTAATCCTACCTCATAAATTTAAATGTCAGGGCGCTTTCAATTTAAAAGGGGCCAAACTTCAGGAATAAAACCAGACATTCAATTAAACCATAATGACCTCAGCTACGTATCTATTACACGGAGCTTCAGGACAGATTTCTTTTTAAATCCAGTGCTTGGGTTATACACAAATACATAATAACCAATGACATTCCCATCAACCTCAGTGTTTGTGTTTTATGTAAAGTGCATTTGTGCAGATTAGCAAATGTTTAGCATGCTAATGGTGAACATATTATACTCTCTAAACATTGGCAAGTTTTTCTGAGCACAATAACAGGCCGACATAGTTGGCTGACTCTTTTGACATGACCACAAGAGGAAATACCTTTTTTTTCAGTGGAAGAAGACCCACATCTGCCACTTAAATTTGGGACGGTGACGTCCACACGACGGTTCCACTGTACTGTATGTGACAATGCACTGCTGCGAGGCAGGTGGTGAAGCAGCTCTCATCGTTTTCAAGGATGTTTTGCCTTGATGTGTCACAGCTTATGGTCCGTCTCTGCGCTTGATTTATGAGAAACGCACTACAAAGTGGAAGTCCAGTCAAGCATCACTGAATTTCGGTGATTTTCAAAAGACTGTGTAGTTTGTTTTTTAGTTTGGCAATGATTAGGTAATTGCATCACTGCAAGGAAACAAAACAGAAAAACTGTTCGCGGTTGTGTTCTTGCTGGGAGTAATAAAGCAAGTCAAAGCAATTAAGCTCCTAAACCATCATGCATGCATTTCTTTTTAAATTGGGTTGTGTTTTTTTCAGTGTTTGTGGCACTGTGTTAGTAGTGTAACTCATAACTAACAGCTCGGCAAAAAAAACCTGAAATGTAACCAAACCCAGCTGAAACAGAGGAGGTCAAAAGGACACTGCTATCTTAAAATCATCACGTGGGGTGTCGGCCTATAGTTTAAGTTAGCCATCTGTGTGTTTGTGCCAAACTGGGGTTGTACGCTCAGTGTACGCTTTGATAATTTGATTATCTGATTTAATCCAAAGTGGCAGAAAAGAGAAAACTTCCAGCAGCTTTGTCTGCTCCTCCGTGCAGCCAGGAGACCAACCCTAAGGGGGTAAAAAGTTTGCAACTTCAATTCGTCTAGCGCAAACCCCGGCACCGGGACCAACAGCATGCTATTGGAGCTAGCAACCAAAAGTTTGCTAATGTGGCAGAGGGGTGGGGCAGTCCTCCTGTTCTGTGGTTTAATCCGTCTGCATCCAAGCTAAAAGCTAATTGCTAACTGGTGGTAGCTAACGTCGCCCGTAGCCGCAGCACGCTCTAAGCGAAGCAGCCTCGGTGCGGCGGGGACAACGAGGATGTCAGTGGTTTTCTTGCTTCTGCAGCTTTATACCAATAAACAAAAAGTACCATGGATGTATTATTTATAAACCCTCATGGCAGCTCTACTCCTTCGTCCTCTCATGTTGGACTGAGGGCAGACTGGAAGCTGGAGTGACTCACTATCTGCTCCTGGGAAACAAGTGCTATCAAAGACAGAACGGGCCGGGGCTAATCATTTAGCATGCTAATATCAGTAGATATCTCTGCAACACAACTCAAAGATGCCTTTCACATAACTTCAGCGCTGTAATTTCATCACATTCTGTTAATAATTAGTTAATACTTTGTTTTTTTAACAACATTTCTTGCCAGATCCTTCACATGGAACGTTTAACGTCCATCTCAAGCTCTTGATCCCTTAAGCATGCCCTTTTCAAAGTGATTCTTCCAACAATCCTAATCTAGCACTGTTAAACAGAAACAGAAACTTCATGCAATTTCTTTTTCAAGTGGATATCTTTCAAGGTCGATAAAGTCAAACTGTCGCCTGGGGGAAACGTGACCCAAAAGTGACTTCGGATCACTTTGTGCTCATGTAACAGCTACACGCTGAGTCAATATTCATGTCGCTGCTAAAAGGCTTCCACTATAAAAGCAGCAAGGATTTCCAAAACAGGAACCGTGCATTTCAACACGTCTCCCCTGACGCCCCTGTCTTCTCTACGCCTCTTAACTTCTCCTCGAGCTATTTTGGCATCGGCGGCGTTCACCGAGGGAGCGGAAAGACTGGCAGGAGTGGATGGGAAGACGGGGACGACTGGCAATTCAGACGGGGGGGAAGTTCCATATGTAAAGCGAGAGAGAGGTTGACCTTCCCGTGTAAACAGACTATGGGCTGTGTCACATAGTTGGCCGAGGCACAACTATTCCATCAGCTCCACCATAAATGGTAACGCTCTTAAACTGCGCGGGGAGATAAAGCAGACGCCCTTCTCCTTAGTCGTCCGACCCGTCTGCCTCCACTCTCCCACCCATCACCACCTCTATCCCTCCGCCTCGAAGTCCTTACGCTCTGTCATCCCTATCCAACACTCCATTTAATCATCTTTTTATCCTTCCATCCCTGTGTCGCGCACACATTTACATTTCGCTGCACTTGCCTCTTCCGCTGCCCTCGACGTTTCCCAGAGCAGCAGAGTGTTTGTGTGTGTGTGTCTATGTATTTGTGCCTTTAAGAGATAGGAAGCAGACAGGGAGGCTCTGTTGTGTGTCACGGACAGTGAGGGTTCAGGCCCTGTAGCTACATACACACTGGGTTAGTTGCAGGGTAACAACATGTCTGTGTTCAGGGGACACTTGGATGTAGAGTGTCTGATATACTCAAGAGGCCGGTTTATATCTCAGGAGATGGGTCACAGCAGCAAACTGGCCATGTATGTGAGTGTGTGTGTGTGTGTGTGTGTGTGTGTGTGTGTGTGTGTGTGTGTGTGTGTGTGTGTGTGTGTGTGTGTGTGTGTGTGTGTGTGTGTGTTACAGACTCACCCAGTGTGCCAGTCCCACAAGTCTTGAGATAAAGAGTCAATAATCAGTACACTGGGAGCAGAATTTAAAGCTCAATGAGCCATGGAGAAGTATTAGAGCTGCTGTTTAATCACAGTAATGAGCAGATATTCTGTATAATGATAAACCATGAATCAATAATGATAATAATAATAATAATAATAACACAAATTTATAGGTCATTTTTAGGTTTGTATATAATTCTGTAGTTCTCTAGTGGTGTTTCTTATATATTCATCCTTATATTTTCCCAATGCCTAAAAATGTTTTCCCATCTGACCTATATATATGTCCTTATCCATAGTCATTGTATATTACTAACAATAACTTTAGCTTTTACTGCTGCCATCAGACAGCCCTTTCCGAAGGTGAACGGAAGCAGTTATATTTCTCCCTTCAAAGCCACAGGACTCCATTGAAAAAAACACTAATGTTACCTTTCACAACAAGGAAGTATACATACAACTTAAAACATCCAAACTAACATACTCAGACGACACCAAACTTGTGTTGACTCATCTAGCGTTCACACTATTCATTACCTTACTGATAAGCTTTCTATAACCTACGTCTCAGCTTTTTGCTAACGGCTGAGTAGGTGTTGCAATTGAAAAATCCAGAAAATCACGCAGATGGAGTCGACATCTAAGGTTTAGCTGAACTAAATTTGGATGACGCAATGAGGGTCCTGCCTGATGTAAGTGTAAGTTGTATATTCACTCTCATTAGCTGCTTAATGCTCTGAAATAAAAAATAGACTTAAATAAATGAATACTGTTTTATGGATCCTCAAGCACATTCAAACAAACGCAGCTGCAGGAACTCTACCTTCTTGACTAATTGACAATGTATCCTCCTCCGTCAGATACACACATTGATATTCAGCATAATTCATGATTAAAAAATACATCATGACATTGATTGGCCTTTAAAACTAGGTTGAAGTTTGTAGGTGTATATCCCCCATTTTTCTCTCTCCATCAATTACTCACCGGGGTGGATGTTTAATCTTGTCAAATTCTCTTTAAGGCCCAGTCGGATCTCAAACCCTATTTGCAGCTGAATGATACATAATACCAGCTCCACCGTGTGTGTGTGTCATCAATTTATAGAGCAGGAGGTGGGGAAAACGGGTCAACTTGATCGAAAAGCTGTCAACAGTGCTGAAACATAATTTCTAAAAGGAGCAGTTTATCCCGAACACAAACTTTCAGATCAAGCCGATGATATGCAGAAGTGAACGGATTCTGGATTAAGACAACGATTATGGCATTTTTAATACATACAACATGCCTCGGGCACAGGAACAATGAACAATGTTTTGACAGTGCATGCTCAATAACTGATATTTGCAGAGCAAAGTGTGTCTATTTTCATGATCAGATATCGAAAAGTCAGGAGAAAAGTAGAAAATGTGACTGAGAGTGAAAAGGCATGCTGATGTTGGCATACTGGGGCTGCTGCTGCTGCAAACTAAACAATTAATGTAAAATAATCTCTATATAAAATAATACTCCTCCTCTCCATACTTGTAAAACCAGATGTATGTCTTATGTCCTTATTCATCAAACAGAAAAGAAAAAGTTGTTAAATGCAGTTTTGCATGTTTACAAAGGAAAGCGTCTTCTCGTTTTGCTAAATAGTTTTTGCGAAACTATTTTTTTATAAAGTTCCTTTTTTTTGCTGCATAGAGGAATATTGGATTAAAGATTGTGTATGTAAACATGGAAACCCCCCGATTGTCATTGAATACTTCATTGCAAAAACAGTCCAATTCACAAAGATTAGCGCTGATGGCCACACACAGTTCGAGCCAAATTATTAGCAACTTCAGAGGGGTGGGGGTAACGGAAGTGCATTTAATCACGCCCAGACTTTCCAGCGATCATGACAGCATTGAATGATATTTCTTCTATTGTCCTCTGCGTCAAATCATGCAAAAAAATTGTACAGTCTGAAGGTGTGCGTTTGAAACCATCAACAGCACTGACAGTATTTAGACAATTTAAACTGTGCCCTAAATTTAATTTCAGCCCTTAAAAAAAAAAAAAGCTATACAACTTAAAATAATGTTTCTTATATTGAGATAATGACTTTATGAAAGACAATTTTAAACTTGTGTAGTACTGAACACAGTAGGTTAGTCTCAATCGTATTTCTTAAAGTGGGAGTTGCACGGTGTATGAACTCAAGCACAAAACTCCAGCATAAAACTTGGCTGAAGGATGTATGGGAAATTGAAACCCAGCCTGTCCTCCATGTGGACAGAGTTACAGAGACAAACAGAGGCTTAGTGATCCTTGTGTCTTTGGATGTTGATGGGCTTGCAATCAATGAAGCGTCTCAGTAAAGTTTTCAGCAGCCTGCCTGGAGACTAGAGGGATCCATGTTACCCAAACTAAAAAAAGAGCACTTCAAAGAGAGAGAGAAAGGAGAAATGCCTTACGAGGAGTGAGGCGGGAAGAAAAGACTGGAAAGCTATAAAACCTCCAGTGTGTGTGTGTGTGTGTGTGTGTGCGTGTGTGTGTGTGTGCTGAGGATGGCATCTGGATGTGTTTATAGGCACTGGGTCAGGGACCGAATGTAACCCCAGAAAACCTGGCCAGGATTCACTCTCCTTCTACACACCTACACACAAACAAACACAATACACTTGTCACCTACTTTACTTGCGTTATATAACTTTACACAAAATCACACGTGCCAAAAATAAAACACAATAGCCTCAAACACAACACAAACACCTCCAATCTTGAACCTGTGTGTTTTGATTCAGTATTTTCTCAGATTATATACCCTACTCTGCCTCTGATTGGCTATATACTCTTTTCCCTCATTGGTTGGGTCGGAAGGTTAAGTGGGATAAGTGGGATTGGTTATGGTTAAGGTAAGAATTTTAGGGTAAGCCAATCAGAGGCAGAGTACGGCGGGTTAGGCCTCGCCATGGTAGGAAAAAACAATACCACCACCAGGAGGGTCCAATGACGTCATTCTGTACAATGATGCCAGTGTATATTCCGTGCGAAGCCCTTGAAACAGGTCAAGAGGTGACCATAATGTTACAATTAACTTTCATGGACTGAAAACACACTGTGAAAGGGTTAAAGTTGTAAGACTCCCAGACCGAACAATGCTGTGTTAGCGACCTGTCAATCAAAAGGTAGCCACGCCCTAAAGCATACCCTGCTTTAACGTCTGTTTTACTGTAAATGGGACCATTATTTACAAAATAAACATCATGCTGTTTTGAAAAAGATTTGAAACTAGAGATTGAAATCATGACCTAATGTTTAAAATGTTGACTGAGGTAATTATTTAAGTGACAAGTAGGGTCGTTTTCTCATACACTTCTATACAATCAGACTTCTTTTTACAAACAGAGGAATTGCCCCCCTGCTGGCCATTATAAAGAATTCTAGTTTAAAGTGGCCCTATTATGCTTTTCCACTTTTTCCCTCTTCTTTAGTGTGTTATACTGTATATATTTTTTTACATGTAGAAGGTCTGTAGAGCGTTAAACCTGAAGTCCACTCCTAAAAGGAGTTACCCTCTCCCTCAGAAACACTGCTCCGGAGCAATTTTACGGAAGTGATGTAAAACTCCTTCCGGCTAGTTTGGCAAGTCTGCTCTGACCAATCAGAGCAGTCTTTGCTTTCTGGAGCTAGGAGCAAACGCTACAACGGAGCATTTCAGAGAGAGAGTGAGAAGAGGTGCTGCAGGACAGCCAGGATGAGAAAAACAAGGCGGATTATGAACATTAACGCATGTAAACATGTTGTAACTGTAACTTGAGATAAAAATATGCACCCGGAAAATAGCATAATAGGGCCTGTTTAAGACACTTCAGCAATTGGCTTCATCTTTCAGACCCTGAGGTGGCCGCCTGCCTGATACAGATTGTTTCTTAATATAATGTGTAAAGGGGCTCAATGAGAAATACACCCAGGAGTAAAAAACTGCAGTTTGGCCTGTGGGAGCTATGTAGTTTACGTGATCACACAGAATGACCCACATGTATCTATATAATGAATCTAATACCTTCCTCAACTCTCTTGTAAGGTCTCCAATGTCTCCTGATTATGCACGACTGTTCCACAACGTAGCACCATCGAGCATCTTCACTCAACTCCACACACTCACACTTCTCTTAACGAGACAATCAAATTGTCAGACAAACACTGACCTGCTCGTGGTACTCGATCCCCATGCTCAGAGTATTGATCAGAATGGCGATCATAATCCCTCGTCCGAAATACTCGCTGTCCACGATCTTCTTGAATGTGTTGTACACCAGCCTCCAGAAGTGCACCACCTTCGTTTTGCCCAGACTGCATTGCTGCTTCCTGGGCTGCCGGCCGGTGAACTCG
Source organism: Anoplopoma fimbria (assembly GCF_027596085.1). NCBI lineage: Eukaryota > Metazoa > Chordata > Actinopteri > Perciformes > Anoplopomatidae > Anoplopoma > Anoplopoma fimbria. The sequence continues at coordinate 2,036,229 of NC_072453.1, forward strand.
TATATGCCCTCGCTGTCTGAGTCCCCGGGGGTCTCGTTGCCCTCTGACTCGTTGGCCAGGGCCTTGGCGCAGTAGGGGCAACTCTCGGGGTCCAGTGTCATAGCGGCTGTGTCCATGGCACTGCTGGTGGTGCTGAGGTCACGAGCCGACAGCTGGCAGGAGAGCTGGGCTGCAGCCGAGTGAGAAAAAAGGTCAGATGGAGAAACTGAGAAAAAGAGAGCTGCAGGGAAATCAGCGCGATTGTGTGATAAATAACATCAAATGAAGTGAAATAGACAAATTGTCAAGTCCGATGAAATAGATCTGTCATGAACAACAATATTTTGGACAGTTGCTTGAGTATGATAGGGAGTGTTTTCGGTGGCGATGGGCAGTGTGTGCCATGAGTAATGCCTTGTCTCTACAGGCTGTGCTGCCGCCAGTCTGGCTGGCTGCCAGCTTTACCACCGTCAGTACAACCTGCTCAGACCTGGCCTGACTTTTCTGCTGAGCCCACTGTCTTTTAGAACTTGGCCGGAGCCAGACGGAGCTGGCTGCAAGCTTTGACATGAGGGATTAACATTTATTGACTCTAATTAGCATTCTTTCTGTCATTCACCAAAAAGAAAAAACACAACTCTGGATAGTGTAAAAGTTTGAGACTTAATCATGACAAACCAATACCGTACTCCTCCAAATGGGTGATTGAAGAACAAGGAACACTTCCAGTGGTGTGTCACTGGATTTGCTTCACAATGATATGGACATTAAGCACAGATTCTGACTGAATGAGATACTTTTCAAACCCCATTTTGCCTGCCAAAATGTTTTTCTTAATGGGAATACTGAGAAAACTCAGCTGAGCAAAGCACAAAAGAATGCCGCTATTTGAGTTAATCAAACACTCTCCAAGTTTTTGATTGTATTTACCATCATGATTTTCCACGCAATGCATCTGTAACCTAAGCCCTGTGAGATTGCAGTCATGTATCTACCTGCAGGAGCGTGTGTGTCAACCAAGCTTGATGGGCGTCTCTCCAGGTACATGGGTGGGATGTTCAGGTTGAAGCTCATGTTAGTCAGAGTGCTGGCGGCAGCACTCCCTCGTCTGGACTCCGCCAGGGCTCGAGCCTGCAGAGTGGGGTAGTTCTTAGGCCCTGGAGCAGCAAAAGGTACAGAGTTCCTCTTCATTGCCCTAGCAATGGGAGCTGGGGCAAGGGAGGAGGGGCCCGGGGTCGGCCCCAGGTTTGTGGGCGAGGGTGTGCAGCGGAGAGTTTCTGTTTGGAATAAGCTGCGAACTGAAGATGCATTGGCAGCTCCCGCACATAGTTTGGACAAAGTTGGCAGGTTTGAATCCGAGGTGGCTGCTGTCATTGAAGTCGGTGGAGCCAAAGCCAGATGCCCAGCGCCGGTGGTTGCTACATGGGCCCCTCCGTTGTTGTTATGAGCTCCAGCCTCAAAATCCTGACCCTCCACACACCGTATGCCCCCTCCACCCCTCAAGCTGCCATTATCAAGGTGGAAGTGGTGATGGTGGTGGTGGTGGTGGTGCGCCATTTGATGAACAGTCACAGAACCCTGCCTGGAGGACTTCCTTCTCCTTCTCTGGCTGCGTTTGGGCTCCTTGGCCGGGGACAAGGCGGCAATATTGAGCCCGGCACGGCGAGCCAACAGCCTGTAGCCACGGGCCACTTGTCTGGCCCCCTCGCTGACGATGTGGACCAGGTACTTGAGCAGCTCCTCGTAGCAGGAGCCCGGCTCAGAACGGGAGCGGGAGCCCGGCTCGGAGCGGGAGTCCAGGGTGCTGGCGTTGGACAAGAAGCGCTCCCGTTGCTCCTTCATCAGCTGGCTCTCCCTCTGCTTGGTCTCGGAGAACTGCGTAGCGATGACCACCAGGCACAGGTTGATCATGAAGAATGAGCCAATCTGAGGACAAGGAGGGGTGGGCGACATGGTTAGTCACGCACTCGCACATGACTGACCCACTTTTTCAATCATCAGCGGACACACGCACACAGCACGCAGCTGGTGGCCCCATGAAGTGGCACTTACGATGATGAGTAGGATGAAGTAGATGAAGTTGTAGAAGGAGTGAGCATCCATCACAAAGTACATGATGTCCACCCAGCCCTCCAGAGTGATCACCTGAAGAGGAAAATGGGCAGAGGACAGGAATATAGAGGGACAAAGAAGAAAATAGGGATCAGACAACTCAAACAAAGAGCAGAAATAAAAATAGTAACTAAAAAAGACCATATTTCACAGTCCGGAGTGTGCCAAGACTCAGCAGAAGACTAATCCCCAACATTTCTCTAGTGTGCTTTACCCCACGCAGAGCAGCAGCAAGACTTTTGGGGGAACTCATCTCCAATCTGGCTTTCGTCCTCCAAAATGACCCCCAACAGCTAGACAGTGATGAATGGACTCTCCAACAGAAGGCTTATCAGATGATGTCAAGAAAATGGTGTGGGAGAAATTGGTGTGGCTGTAGCGACCTGCTAATCCTGTAAACTCTAATTCTCTGAAACACCAGCCACAATTAGTCGTCGTCGTCGTCCCCACACACACACCCACACCCACACCCCTTATCCCTATTCGTCTCCATCTTGTATTACAGGGTTGGCAGTCAGCCGAACACCATTGTATGTGCCTCATGGCAAAATCTTCCAACAAACGGAATCCTTTTTCAGTCCTGTATGAGTAGCCAATTTTTACCTGAAAGATGGCAATCCACGCGTAGCAGATGTTGTCGAAGTTGATAGCTCCCTTGAAGGGGTTGACCTGACCAGCGGTGCAGTTGTTGTAGTACTGGTTCCAGTTGACGCAGGAGGTGTTGTCGGTGCTGTTGTAAAATTCTAAGCCCAGGGTGCACTGCAGGCCTCCTTCCTCGTACATCTTAATCGAGCTGCAGTACCTCATGCTGTGACCTCCCGGCACGGAGCAGATGAAGGGGTCCTCGTCGTCGTATTTGGTTTGGTAGTATTTCTCCAGCCCCACAGATGGAGGGCTTTGGAGAAGGAAAAAGAGAGGACATCGTATGAATTAGCCTACACTGGTTCTCGTGAGTAAACAAAATGATTGAGAGATGTGCTTAAAGTCTGAAGTAAATCCGCTTTTTTGAGTATTACTAGCATCTGTATTAAAGATTGTTTTCTCCGGTGTGAAAAAATACCCTTTTCTAAATCCATGCATATCTTATGGGAGGTGTATTAAACACTTCCCTTCAAAGTGAGACCTTGTAAGTTTCACACAACAGTGGCCACTGTGGCACTTACAAGTCACTGGCAAATTGAAAAGCCCAAGATTCTCATGAATCAATTCATTCAAACAATCATTTCTAAGTGTTAGACATATTATCATATGTTATCCAATCTGTGACAAGCAAAAACATAATGTAATAACAGGAAAAGGGAAAAGTTTCTCATTACTTCTAGGTGACCAACTAGTGTCTAGTGGATTCAGATATACAGTGATGCCCTGCCATTCATTCAGATAATACTGCCTATCAAGTCAGTGGGGCTAGCCACTGCAGTTTAACTTGAACAGATATAATGAGGATATAAAGTTTGGTCAAGCCATAGTCATAAGCCATAATCTGATTTTTGCTTTGGTGAGAGTGGGAGTCAAGGGCAGTATTAGAGAATGGAGTCGCCTGTCATGGGGACCCCAGTAAATGTATGATGTCACAGTCTGATGAGCCAAGTGAAAGGTCAAAACATCTTTTTACATGAATACTGGGCTTCCATGAGGACACTCACCAAACCTTTGGCAGCCCAAATGAGCAAGGAAGCCTTATATTGCTTCTGCATTTTGATCAATAAACAGAAGAATATGTTTTTAAGAAAAAAGGTATTTGTAAAAAGATACCCTTGGGTCAGGTGCTCACAACAAACTGAAAAAAAATGTATGATATATTTAAATGACATAGAATTATTGTACATTTTCTTTGTAGAGATGATGTACAGATGTGAGGAGTTACAAACTGTGACACCATAAAACATCTAGGCACAAGGATAGCAAAGCATTAAAAGCTAAATTACATTTCAAACATTTGTTCTTCACCTGGGTTTTTACCCAGAACATTGACAAAGGACAATGACACGTCTCTCCTCGGGGAAACATCTTTGTTCAACCCTAACCTGCTTTTGCTGCCAAGTCGAGGCAGTTGAAGAATGAAGTGGTGATTCTGCCTTTGGATTTTCTGGCATTCACTGGGTGGAATTTTAAGTGGATCAACTTTAAAGCCCTAAAGTCTACAGGTTTTAATTCCATGCTTATCCTGCAGCAGCTGATTTGTGCTGATTACCAGTCCTTCCAACAGATAGGAGGGACTAATCAGTGAAGTCAGCTGTAATTGTGTTGACAAACCTGGGGGCTGGACGGCTGGGGAGACCCTTGGTGCGTGTGCATTGTGAGAGACGAGCGCACACGTTTGTTTGTTTGTGTGTCTGGTGATTGTGTGATATCTGGCCCGTCTGCAAACACACACTTTTTCCTTTCCCAGCAAGGTTTATGATTTGCATAGTAGTCCTCAAATACTTGGAGGGACCAGACCAGTCCCACTTCAGGACCACCTCACACTCACTTATCCATTTGCACATTCTTAAAAGCTGTTTCACACTTTGAGATGATCTACAGGAACACTTATTGGTCAGCTCAGCTCAGCACGAAAACACATTTGATTTGTCACACCCTGAAATGACGTATGGGATGTGGTTCCTGCCGGGTGCTGTCACATATTCTCCATCAGCCTAATAAGCAGTCGCTGTCAGCACGGTTAACAGCTGTTACTTTGCTGAAGCACTAAAATATGTATTAGCGATTATGATTACAAGATAAATTGATAACAGGCGGGAACAAAGATGTGTTTATGACTTATATGCCATCCACCTGATGCTGAAATACAGACCTTTCTGATTCAGTGGAGAAAAATTGATGATGATGATGATGACAAAAAAAATATATATGCCGGCTCACCAAAGCCATTATGGATGGACTTAAATTACAGCTGTGAGGTATCATAAATCCTACAGAGAGTAATGAAGCCAGGATGACGGGGGGAACATGAATAAGTCATGGGTGCCCATGTTCCACATACCATGATCTTTCTCATTATTCCAGGGCTCGTGGCTCTCCCATTCATCATTATGATGAGACTCTATGATGAGTAACCTCAACGACTTTAGAGCGTGACCCAGTTTAGTGTGCAGGGTAAAGGTTTTATTCTACAGTGTTACTTTGGCCTCAAGAAGACCTGTTTGCAATCTCATCTGTGTTGTTTATCTCAGCTGTAATAGGACAGTCATAAATAAATAAATATATATCCAGTCACCTTGTGCAACTTTGGAATATATAAGAATTTTATCAATATGGGTTTTTGAAGTGTAAAAATATAACTCAATATATAGACACCTTTTGTGCACAGACATTTTCACTGTCTTTTTCACTATCTTCCTTTGACCATTTTCGAAGGATCACTTTGGTTTATCAAGACTTTAGGCTTGGGTGGCAATCAATTCTAATGTTTATGATGTAAATGTACAAACCCAAGTAATAGTGAAACCTATGGATGTATTAGCCAAGCAAAATAGCGTGTTGCTTAAGCCTCCCTGAATAAATAGAAGTAAGCTGAAATTCTGCAAAAAAAGGGTTTAAGTGTAAGTCATCAAATCTAATTATAAATATATCATAAGTAGTGTAACATTACTACACTGTGTAGTAATTGTAGCGGCATTCTTCTCTCTGTCTGGTGATCCACATTACCACTACTGTAACAGTCTGCGTATTTGCAATGAGCTTGACGCGAAATGATTCTTCAGAGGCAGTAACTCCATTTTAAAAGTTTACTCGACAAAAAACAAAGTTACAAGATTCATTCTGTGCTCAACTTGGCACTACGGTCAAAAAACTGTCTTGCTCCGCAGACTGATTAACCTCAACTGAGGGCTATTGGCTATGACGTCGTCAGTAGCGTAACTAAAGGAGCATTTCAACATTTTTCGTTACTATATAACTGAACACATCTTATGAAGTCTAATATGGCTCTTACAGTAATGTTACTTTTTCTTCAGTGAGGGGTAATAATCAGGACTAACTAATCGTTCAAACCCATTCCCACACACGAATGGCACAGCCCTTGTGGGATCAAATCGTGATCTTCTGGTTGAAGGACGACCTTCAACCAGAAGTACCACTGAGCCACAATCGCCCCCAATGGACGACGGGGAAGCCAGAACAGTTGCCCTTGCAGATGGTTCTTCCCATAATTCCTGATGATAGACACCTCGAAGGGCAGTATCCCGCTTATACCATGATCATTTGCCAAAGAAAAAAATGAGCATAAATAATAAAAGTATTTTTGTCGGAAAGAGTATGTTTTTCACAGGCCATAATTCTGTTTCCCTGTTAAAACCTGAGGGTTTGTTAATACCTGGAATATTCATTACTATCCCATAAGGTTTTTATGCAATGAAAATACTCACTGCTCCAGTAAATAGGACGGACCTTGGATACGATTTGGCAACGGGAGATATTTCAAGTCCGCTCAGCTCAAAGAACCCTTGGCTCAGTTATGAGCTAGAAAGCTAACATCATGCTAGTAAGATTCAAAGCAAATAACATTGACAAACAGTTAATGTAATGTGACAGTATGTTCAACAAATGGGCCAGCTAGCTATCCAGCCATGTCATCGTCCCTGTATTAATATCAAGATTTTCACAAACAAATGTGTAATGTCGGCCGTAGCCTCAAGTAGCGCTTTGAACAGCGAATGGGATGTTCGCTTGTGCGACACAAAGTATCAGTGAGTTCAGAGGGGCAGTGTAATTTACTGTACTTCTGGAAACTTGTGTGTTACAGACTGTCCTGTGGTGTTCAGAGGAGGAGGAACTGAAGGACTACACTGGATATGTCTATTGATGTTAGCTTTCATGTGTTTTGTAACACCTATCTCAATACAAGCTAGCAGCTATAGCTTTTAAATAAACATACTGTACTAATGCAGTGCAATATTTGCCCCTCAGTTGAAGTGACTTGGCATAAATTGGAAATCATAAGTAAAGTATTTAAGTCCACAACTGTCTATCATATTGGACAATCATAATAGTTCTGCCAAACCCTGTAGCTATATTGATCTTGCAGTTGACATTAATGTGAGCATAAAAGATGTGAGCACTGGAATGTAAATTGACAAAACTCTATGTACACTGGCACAAACAACTGTAGTAAACGTTGAACTCACATGGAGAAGTTGCCGAGGAAGCAGCGGTTTCTGAGCAGGCCGGACCACAGCTGGACGCCCACGATGCCGAAGATGAAGAAGACGAAGAAGCATAGCAGCAGCACATTGCCCAGCATGGGCAGGGTGTCCAGCAGCAGGGTCACCAGGATACGCATACCTGAGAGGAGAGACAAGGGAGCGAGGTCAAACAGCCGTGCAGCACACAAGTTGATCACCAATACACACACAGCAGATGTGCACTTGTGTGGATCAGGTGTTTGTTGCTGTTAAGTTTAAAAAAACTATTTCACATCAAGTTGAAGCGCAGCACAGTTCTCAAAGCTGATACGATTACTTGGTCTTGTATTTAATGGAGTGGTCGATATGAGCACCAATCCAAGTACCTCTCAATTTATAGCCGTTCACACCGCCTCCCACAAGTGGACCATTCAGTAGCCAGTGGATGCTACAACACTTTTCACAGTTAAACAGTCAAATAATAATGACAAATGGTAGAAATAATACCCTATTACACATCGCAGTTTAGTCAATTTAATGTCTGCCTCACTCTGTTTTATTTTAGTTAAACAGCTTTAATGATGACTGTCAAAACAGGTTAATTCATTGTAACAGATGGAATGCAGTGCCGCGGGTTACTCGTAAACAATATGAGGTCTGGCTCTTCACAAACAGATGTGATTCACTGTATTCATTTTTCAGGAAGACGTTCTGCCATTCCTAAGTTCTTAGGAAATTAACTAACAATAAAGGAGTGGGACTGAAAATTGATTCTGATTGGCCCTTATAACCGTCTGTCAGTCATGTTCCACTGTCGTATACGACTTGTCACTGGTATTTACCAATCCTCATTGATATATGCCACTGTTTAAATGTCATATGCTGATTCCTAGTGCTATGCCATGCCTTTAAGTTGTAGTTCTCCTTTGTTAAAAGTTGGCACCTACATTACCCACAATTCCACCAGCGACAGTTCAGACGGAGTTGGTATGTGTACGGTATTCTTTACATCACATGAAAACGCACCCTCCAGTTGAATGTCATGATGTTAGCTAGAGGTACACGGTACCAAAGTACATGCCAAGAACCGACATTGGCGATCTATGCACAGCTGTAATAGAGTGCTAATGAGCAAGGCACTGAATACCAAAGACGCTCCATTAGTGACTAAAAGCATTCATAGCATTGTGTCAGCTGTCGGTGTGACTGTGTGTAACTGTGTAAATATGAAGCAGGCCATTCTAGGAAACAGAACGTGTGCTCAGCAACATCCTTTTCAGGATGAATAAAGCTTTAAAATACATTCGGATAACACGACTAGAGTCCTGAGTCAAACGGAAGGAGAGAGATTTGTTCGCAGTCTGTGAGTGTGTCAGCAGTACACCTACAGTTTGCTCCGAATTAACGCCACACTGAAAGACCAGCTTTTTTCTCCTTTCATGCAGTACATCCCTGATTTTGTCAGCTCTGGACAGTGTTCCCTCAAGTTTCTGACAACACACACACACACACACACACACACACACACACACACACACACACACACACACACACACACACACACACACACACACACACACACACACACACACACACACACACACACACACACTTCCTGCCACCCACACACTCCCTCTGCTAAATCTGGCTGTGTCCCTCTGCTGCTGCAGCTCAGATTTTGCTCATATTTTCTTGCATTTATTCTCTTCATTCTTTTTAATGTATCTTTCTGTTCATCTTTCCATCTATCTATAAAGGGTGGAGTCGAAATAACGGAGCCAACAGCTCACGATGATGGAGGTTGCATTATGATGCGTTCAAGCTCAATTCAGTAACAATTTGTATTGGGCAAAGTCAATTCTAACATTACCATGATGTGTTCCAATAATTCAATAATATAACAGATATTAGAGAGGGAACAATGACCTGTTTAACTTCCTAAAAATATCTCTGAGCAACTTATAATACATATTTAAAATGACTAATGCCAAGAAGGGGCATATCTATCTCTCTCTCTCTCTCTCTCTCTCTCTCTCTCTCTCTCTCTCTCTCTCTATCTATCCATCTATCCATCCATCCATCCATCCATCCATCCATCCATCTATATATCTATCTAGTTATCCATCTATCCATCCGTGTTGTTGCCACTGTGTTATCTCTGTCTTTGTCCTTTGTTTCTCTCTCTCTCTCTCTCTCTCTCTCTCTCCGTCCTTGCAGATTACCCTCCCAGCCGTAACCCTGTGAGTTAGGCATCAATAATGAGGATCTTTGCTTCTGATCAGGGGATTTCTGGGTAATTGGAGCGGCCGGGACAGTCCCTATCGTAGCGACGACTTTGCTCCTCTGCTAGGATGACAGCCACTGAGGAAAACACAGGAGACCAAGGGAAGAACACCAAGAAAAGAGAGAGAGAGCCAAACAGAGAGGATGTAAAGCAAAGGGAGAGATGGAGAGACTTTTGAGCCATACCCCTTTAGATGAACTCTATAATGCAAATGTTATGATAATAATTGCTGCTATAAATGAAACACATGTATTTAGAGGGCTTGTTTATAAAAGAAGAAAAAAAAGGATCCCTTCCATGTTCCAACACATTACATTACATTACATTACAACACCTTTCAACTAAACCATGCCATCTGGGAGTGGGACACCAAACTGCATGAGGAACTTTTCATATTTGCAGATTCTGATTCCGTATGGGTACACACTGAGACTTTTGGTGTTGACAGATGGATGGAAAACAAGGAGGATTTTGCAGTGTCGCTGAGATACAGAGAACAAACGAGGGGAAGACAGCCAGGAGACGCAGGGAGGAGAGGAGCAAAGATACAACTACTGAAGGACAGGAGGATGAGTGACAGCGAGGAGTGGCTGCGGGATACGACGGTGTTTGGATCCTCGTCTTTCACAGCAACTCTCTGTCAAAGGGAAATATCTGAATATGAGAAAGTGGCAGCACTGGGAATGCAGAAACTCTTGAAAGACATCCAACACTGTTTTCAAGTTATTTCAATTCAATAATAGCTGCCACATTATGCACTGGATACTCAATTACCAGCATAACAGCGTACACAATCATTGTGAGATGAGAGCCATAAAGAAAATGTATCTCATAACAGCCCTGAGAGTTATTAAATGCTGTACTAAACTCTGTTTACAAGGGAAACATTGTGACATGATTCAAGAGAAGCAAAACCAGTGCAGGGAGTTATGTAAGAAATCCCGTGAGTCATTGCCTCTGGCCATTTGTTGCCACTTGCTCTTTGTGGGACATTTGTTTAACATAATTGCCCCGGACTCTCAGAGAAAGCGATGCATTCGGGTGCCGTCACGGATGTGTGGCGGCTTATGAACAGACAGACGTGACTTGCTGCCCACAAGAGCAACTTACTTTTTATCTCTCTCTCCAGAGCGTTTTACGATCAGCGAAGGCATACACACACACACACACACATACGCACACAGAGCACGCATTTAGCACCAGCTCCTTCAAGTGATTGCCCTCATAGTGTAATGTGCTGAGCTGTTAGGATGCTGCTTAGCCGTGCCTGAGCAAGTGGCAGCAGCTCGGATTAGTGTCCACAGCAGGCCCCGAGGCGCGCTAACTGGCTTCAGAGCAGAGATACGTGGGTTTGATACTTAAACTGCAACCCACATCTGACAGCTGCAGCCATGGAGGACAACGTATGTGTTTGACAATTAATGCCACAATACATAAGAAAAGTGAGACAATTAATAATTCAAGCTCAAATTGTCTTAAAGTGGCCCTATTATGCTTTTCCACTTTTCCCCTCTTCTTTAGTGTGTTATATATATTTTTTTACATGTAAAAGGTCCGTAGAGTGTAAAACCTGAAGTCCACGCCTAAAAGGAGTTACCCTCCCCCTCAGAAACACTGCTCCTGAGCTGCCTGAAACGGCTCGATTGAATTCTCTCCTTCACTTCTGTAACTTTATGAGGTCATAATGTTAGGGAAGTGACGTAAAAATCCTTCCGGCTAGTTTGGCCCTCAAACAACAAAAGAGAGATATGGATCTGAAGCTCCAGAGTTTTTTTAAATGTGAAACGTTGACCAATCACAAAATAGCGGGCTAGCTGACCAATCAGAGCAGACTTTGCTTTCTGGAGGGAAGAGCAAGCGCTACAACAGTGTGCTACTGAAGTAACGTAACAAACTACCTTTAAGCAGCACTGCAAACGCTCACTGTATTCTATGCAAATAGCAGGAAACCTATGGAACAGTTTAGTGAGAATGAAATCATGCTGCAGCACACTCAGTGATTAAAAACAAAATGTGGATTTTACTTGCAAATAAGGTTGTTTATGGTCAGCATTTCTCAGGAAAACGCACTGCATGTATCTTGAAGGCCAACGAGTGTGTTGCATGCATTCTCCTCCTCCTTTAAATCTATTCAATAGCACATTATCTTTTGAGCACAAGAAAGCAACTTCCTTTCTCATTTACGGTTTACATATGGCTATTATTTGTGCAGAACAGGTCAGCTCTTGATTTTTAGTAATGCAGGCGATGGCAGTTAGGGAACCAAAAGGTGTAAGGGCGTAAAGTATTTGGGACAAAATAAATTAAAAAAAATCAACACTGATGTTATTCGGATGTTGATATAAATCGGGACATCAAATAATACATCAACTGGACGAGAGCCACATATCAGGATGACTCTTCATTCAGTGACTTGGGTGAACATGAATTTCATATAGAGCACCTCTGTTTATCTCCCAGATAAGCGAACCAATCCTCTCCCGGCCTGAATGACTACTCATTCCAAGCGATTGACATTTCATATTCAATAACAATCATCTCCTCCTCCGCCTGCACGCCCTCTCCAACCTCGCTGTGGGCGTTCACTCTCTTCCAACATGGCTGGCGGGTGGGCAGCCGTGTGTGATCGGGGAGCCATCTGTTAGCAGGCAGATTAGGTCTGCTCCCCCTGCTCACCTGTCCAGGTCCAGCTCCAACCCAGCCAGCTTTGTAATCTGTGCACTGTGAACTAATGGGCTTTCTGAGTCGAGGAAGGCCGGTGTACACCTGTGTCTCTTCTCATTTGCTCCGAGCGGATGGTAAACATCTTCGTGTCAGCGACTCCAGACTGAGATGACTAGACGTCCCCGAAGTGGAAACGTGCCTTTGCATGAGCGAGCCATGTGACCCGCGAAGAGAGGAGCACATGCAGAGAAATGAGAACTGATGGAGAGAAAAGAGAACAGAGAACCCTTCTGAATTTGGTTTACCTGCTGCTTTTATTTGCCTGACTGGGTTAACTTGTATTTGTGTGCAACAATTTGTACAAAATGACAGTTTCTGATCTCAGTGATCATGGGGCTCATTTCTACAAATGGTATTTGAACTAACAATTTACCTCACCTGTTACCTGTTTCACCACACCTGACTATGGCAATACCAACAAATCCTTAGAGATAGAATGGTATTCTCAAGGGCAAACAGTTTAGAGACACACAATCTTCAACTTTACTTGAGATCATGTCTGAGCATAACTTATAGATTGTCACATTGTCTAGTGATGTTCATGTTCAACTCAAAAACCCTGAGCTGAAAATGAATTTGGACTGAAAATTCAAGTAAAACGGATATATTTCTCTTTTTAAGCAACACAATATCACTTGCATGCCAACGGCTATCAGACTAACAAGATGTTTTGTCTTCAGCACCGAATGGATTGACAGCGAAGAGCAAGGATTACCCTGTGACATTCTTCCCTTCTGGTGGACCACTTCCTCCTCTGAACTCCTACTAACCTTATCAGTCTCTTATTTCCTCAGCTCCACTCACAAACAAGGAGCCCCCAGACTCTTCTGGGCTCCCCCTCTCGGCCTCACATCGTAGTACAAGAGCAGAGGTCAAAGGGTGACTTCTAGATCTTGCGAAGAACAGAAGCTAGGATGCTCTTGCCAGCACTTTAATTACAGTAATCAGGCTCAGCAAACAATAACAAGTAGGAGGAGAAGGGCATGAGCACACGGAAAGCTGTGAGGTCGATGGTGTTGTGTTGTCGTTGTTGCCGTTAGAGCTTATCTGGGTGGAAGTGTAAGATTGCTCAAACACCAGGGTCTAACAAAGCGTGTAGAACCGGATGAAACACTCTGTGTTACTGATGCGTGAAAACAACAGCACACTTGTGCATGCATCCGATGTCGATGTGCATGAAAGAGTGCGAGGAAAACGTGAGTGTGAGTACTGCCTGTGAGTGTGCCAGTTTGATAAGGCGTTGGGGAAAGGTCACACGCGGTGGCTTCCCAATAAAGAAGCGTGCAAAGGCTATTCTGGTCCCAGTCTCGTTAAGACGGAGACGTGTCTGAGTGTGTTAATGTGTGCGTGAGGGTTTATGTCCTGCCGAAATCACCTATTGACTGCCGTCTCCAGCTTATCAATCAACGCTGGCTCGCTCAAATGTGGCATGCCCGATAGCATCGGAAGTTTCATCAAGACTCGTCAACTCTGAGAGAGCGAGCATGTTAATGGGCATCTCCAGGTCTGCAAACATAATAGACACGCCTTCGCCCTCAACCCTGACGCGGTGTGTTCTCTTTCTTCAAATGGTTGCCAAAAACTCATTGCCTCCTCTGAAGCGGTAATTCAAGGATTAAAGCTGGGGGACCCACATGGAGAGTTCTGCTAATTGTACCAATCTGGGTAGAACCTGACGCAGCATCAGGTTTCGTGCTGGGTTTCGGTCATTTCGTTGAGTTTTCTCAATTCAATTCTTTAAGGAATTCTCAATGTCCAGTGGAAGGAAGGACAGACAGACATTGAAGCCAATGAGTAGCATTTTCCTGCGAAGCAGTAGCATTGGTTTAAATAACAACACGTAATACAACTTTTTGTTTCTTGGGTCGAGTTTGGATTAAAAATTCAGCAGTTTGGTTTAGTTCGGTTGGGTCATAAAGACTTGGGTTACAGGCTGGGTTCAGGTCTCAGTTTAATGCTGCTGAGGAAAGACAGATTGCATGGAAAAAATTCAACAAGAGCATCAGAGGTTGAGATATTCTAACTTTAAGTGCATAGCATGGGTCAAGCTCCTGAATCCTGAATCCTACATTTCCCACAATACAAAGAGTATATTCTTATTAGACCCTTCCTGCCCGCTAAATGTCTCTCATTCTCCGTGGACTCTGATGTTCCATATTTTTGTAACTGCTGTGTTTGTGGGGCAAGCTTTCTGATGTTAAGTCTACAAGCCAATGCTGCGATATAGGATGTCTGATGACATCATCAGGGATGATCAGGCTAAGTAGTATTCCCTGGGTCTACTAAACTAATAGCGTGTGTAAAATTGTTGGTTCCTCTTTAACTCCAGCTGGTCTTGGCATTAAGGAATTGTTGATAACCAGGGTGGGAAATCCATGAACCAAAGCCAGCAGGAAAATAATGACAGCAGCTGGCTGGCGTGGCCACCAAACAAGACCCTTTGGCAGGTGATCCACAGTCATCCTGTCCCAAAAATATGTTTGACTCGAAAGAAAAATGGTCTCTGCTGGCTAGAAAAATAAATGTGTCACTTTAGCCTGAGGATAAAAATAGTAATTTTCTTTCTCTGTGTATAACAATGACACCTTTACTCCTATGAACGGAAAAATCTCAGCATTCTTAAGTTAGTATTCTAGGTTTCACCGCCTTGAGGCCTGAAACTAAAACCCATTACTGTAAAGCAGCTCCGCACTTCGATTTGCATATTGCAGCAGCAGAATCAAGGTTATAAAAGTGGCACTTGCTGACAATAGATTCTAAATGTTAAAGTTTGCAGTCTATTTTATACTCAGTAAAAGCACACTTTGCTTTGAAAAAGAAGAAAAAAAGAGCGATTTGGGTTTTTCAATATTTCAGCAAAACTAGATGTAAAATTCTTCTTCCCTTTTATCTGTTTTTGTGACCTAGATGTAGTCATTCCAATACAACCTTACTATAGCATCATATCTTTTTTCATGCCATGAGCACATTATTCCTTTCTTCCAGAGAGAGGAGTCCTCCTCTGCTACCCAGGAAAACACACTGTATTCTGGACACACGAGTGGTCAGCCGCTCCCTTTCAATATTAAGACCCATACAGAGGTAAGCCACAAATTATCATATCTGCCTTGATGCGGGCAATGACAGGCCTGGTACAGGGTCCCTCTGGGCCGGTACTGGACGTGAGGGAAATAGGCAATCAGGGGGCAGACTGTGGGTGATGGTGTTTTGGAGACACAGCCAGAGATTTTTTGGCTTTTGAAATGTATCCGTCACTTCGACTGGCAGGAGTGGTGAAATCAATCAATGCCAGAGCCCAAGACGTGGACACCAGTCCAAGAACAATGTGTTTGTTAATACAAGTCTGAGTGTGTGTGTGTGTGTGTGTTTTTAAGATGAGCTCCAGCCTTCAGTTCCAATACAGACGGAAAGAGGGTGAGAGAAGAGCAATACGGGAATGTAGACAACGAGGAAGAGGGAAGTGAGTACCAACGGTTTAAGCATCCGCTGATCCAGGTTCAGATGGCTCACATTCTGGGCAGCGCTGGACAAAAAAAGCAAGGAAGTTGACTAAGAGGCTGGAGGTGGATAGTTTGGAGCAACGGATTGAGTGAACCTAGCCGACATGTAAATGGACACTGATATGAGCTAAGTGAGTATCAGCTGAGGTGTGGGTCTCCGTCTGAGCCTGCATCTTCAGCCTGGCATTAATATGCACCTTGTATCTGGAATGTGTCGGATTATGATTTACTGGACTAAACTCAACAATGAAATACATCTATATCTCCACTAAACACGATGACATCACATTTCTCTTGTCCTCACTAAAACGGAGATTAATACACACGGCGACTCCTATTATAGGATTGATGATGTTTAAAATGGACAGCTCCCTCACCACAGTGAGATCATTTCTGGGCTGTTAATCTATCAATGCAGATGACAGCTCGTTTGTGCGCTTTTGGGGTGGCCTGTGAAATATATTCTCATTTACATTACAGTAGCTGTATAACATAGATTGGACGCTCATTGAGGTGCAGTAATTGACGTTTGTGAGCCAAGTGGCTCTCTGTCAACCAGTGGAGCACTGAGCTGCTCTACACTTGAGCCTCACACACTTGCTAATCACTTAAAAACCATTAGCACTTATGCTAGAGCATATGGTAGCAAATTAAATCTATTATTCACAGTGTGTAATATAACCTGCGGTAATTCAAATGATTTTTCTGATCCCCCGACCACTTATTTAGCACCACCAATAGCTGAATACTTCTACTTGTCGAGCGCTGAGCTACCTTAACAGAGTAAATGCTATACTTTGAGGTTAATGCTTAAATAGCATGCTAGCATGCGAAAAGTTAGCCTGCCGTTTTGCTTTTAGTCTTGTTACATTTGCAACAGGATTACACCTCATGTTCACTTTTTTCCTATGTCTGTCTTAAAACAATCCTCATATCCCCCTATGTACAGTTAATGTATGGTTATTAATTCTTCCTTTCTACACTGACTTTGAAATGATCCGTTTTCAGCGCCATTCCTTGTCCAGTAGAAGGATGTGGCATTCACACAATGAGAGTGTCAATGTGCATATGGACATGTGACAATTGTTTTTAAAAAGATTTGGAAAAATCTGAACCTCTCCTTTAAGAGCAGAGATGAACTCTGTGGGATTTTACAAGCACAGACGTGAAGTATTCCTCTTTGTCTGCAGTAGGACATGTGTACTTTACAAGTGTGACTCCATGCTGCCGCACCGTAACTGTGAATCACCGGGTCTTGTCACATTTTACGTTGCAACATCTCTGTCACCCCCGTTCTGTGCCTCTTTTGTAATGTTGCCGCGCCAATTAGGCAGGTCAAATTCGTCGCGCTTGGCGAACTCTGAAAGGGCAAACTGTTCCCTTGTATTTCCGCCTTGTTTCCCGCTGTAACAACCCGACAACTGCTTCATAATGGAAGAGGAAAAAACCCTCGGTCAGTGTCGTGAATCCAGTCTGACAAGTGGGGAAATGAACTAACCGCATCCAAGAACTTAAGCACCCGTGTATTCAAATTCAGCAAAGTGTGCCTCAAAATAGGCTGAGCTCCATAATAACCCCCGACCCAGAGGCATGACCAATGCTGCAAGCTCCTCCGCTGGAATTGATGAGGCTGGTGAAGGGATGAAGGCCACCAACACCAGCACCACCACCCTCATCACTACACTCATTGACATTTTCCTCGCAGGGCCAGAACCAGACCGAATCATCCACACATTAATGCTGCTATCAGTCCTCTGATTAGGGTGAGGAATGGTAGGACGCGTAATGAGCGAGTCTGTGTGCATGATTCTGACTGTGTGTGTGTGTGTGTGTTTATGTGTGTCTATGTGGCCTAATGAGCAGCACTGGACGACAACAAGTACTTTGATTGACACGCGGGTTGGATTGCAGAAGTGGTTTGGGAGTGTCATCGGTAGAGGGATAGGAAGTTGATGTCCCATTCATGCGCTTACAACGGGGGTGAACACCTGCAGGTACTGTACACAAACACGCACACACACACACACACACACACATTCTAGGATCATTGCTCAGTTTGCCCGCAATCTGCTCTCAGTAATTGAGGGAGCTAATGACACAATTAGGGTTTGTGTTTAAAGGAAAGCATTGCAGGGGGTGGAATCTAGGTGAGGTTGATTCCACATAGTGGATTACTGGGTTGGTATGAATATGCTTATGATTTGTTTCAACATTATTGTGTGCACTGGAGATTCAATCTATGCTGATTAAACTCTAATGGAGACTGATGAAAGGAAAGCAGAGAGGAAAATGGAACTTTTTTGGGGAGGTGGGGAGTTAGGATAATAAGTGTGTAAGAGAAAGTGAGAAGGGGAAGGACGCAGCAAGCAACTCAGGGATTTGTGCGTCTGTGTGTGTGTGACTGTTGCTATGAACTGCAGTCCTTTAATAAAATTCAGTGAGTTGGAAAATTGCATATAAACCTGTCAGACTTGCTGGGGTAAGCCAAAACACAGAGAAACAGTGGAGGCAGCATACTAAGTGTGGATCGGCTTGTGTCTGACCTAAATTCATGCCGTGTAGGAATTCAATCCAACGGCGTGATGCCCACTTATGGTCGAGTACAACGACAGCATACTAAGATAAAGTCATTTAATACACGAACGTATCCTGCTACCGAGCCTGATTAATCATGAGAAGCAATATTCGTTTCAAGTGATTAAATGTCAGAGAACACAAGCTCTCTCATGTCAAGTATTAAAGTTCCACGTCTGGTTGAGATGTTAATACCGCTTGAGTTCAGATGTATGGCAGAAGGTTTTGTGCACAAAAAAGAAAAGACTGCCACCCGGTTTGGACAGACCAAAAGATATGTTTGATAATTAAATTTAGGCAAGTTTCTTCTTAATCTGGGAACAAAGTGTACAGACACTGATCACTGAAAAATTGGATTTTAGGAATGCACAAACACAAACTTTAATGTCAAACACGGCTAAGCACGACTCCTTAGCTTCCTTAAAGTTTTAGGGGAGAGATAAACTGAGTAGAGCCTTTTTGCGTTGATGAAGAACTAGCTTGGTCATGAGGTTGTGTATGTTCGATTGACACTCAAACTTTTCAATTTAAGGTCTGTATTTCTGAATCTTACTTAAAGGTATAGTTTGAAGTTTTGAGTATTTCTTTTTTTTTCCTGCAGAAAACAAAATGAGAAGATTGATACAAACGTTCATGGTGGAATGTAAATATAACAGCAGCTGTTAGCTTAGCTTAGCTTAGCACAAAGACTGGAAACAGGGGGAAACATATTGAAATATTTATTTGATAGGCTCTGTGCAATCTTGCAGTCAGCAACGGATGTCACACGCTGTACGCGTACAACCACTAATAACTACGGCGTAAAGTTCCATCACACTATCAATGCTTAAACCACAGAAAAAAATATTATATATTATGTAATAGTAAGTTGCTCGGTATCAGAATGCAATTCAGTCCAGATGTTGGATGACTATATTTTCCTTTGTCTATTATGATGATGAAGACAAAGAAGTCTTGAAACATCAAGACCTTATATAAATGTCCATCTAAGTCGCTCACATTATGAGAGGACATCAAGACTTCATCGGAGTCTTACATCAAACATTTAACTTTGTTGTGAAGTGTAAGAGATTGAACATCTAAGCCTTACACACCTCCCGATCATCAGTTATCACCCGAACTTGCAGTGACTCACAATGACTTCAATCAATGGTCAGCCTAAGAGTTGTGCACAGTGTATCTTTGGCGGCCGGCTTAAGTTTAGGTTCTGCACTCACTTGGTACTCGGTTGATGGCTCTCAAAGGTCTCAGAACGCGAACCGTCCTCACCGCTGAAAAACTGACTTTCTGCAGGTTTAGCGAGTAGTCCAGAATCCTGCAACAAGTGGAAAGAGAGAGAGAA
Source organism: Anoplopoma fimbria (assembly GCF_027596085.1). Taxonomy (NCBI): domain Eukaryota; kingdom Metazoa; phylum Chordata; class Actinopteri; order Perciformes; family Anoplopomatidae; genus Anoplopoma; species Anoplopoma fimbria. The sequence goes on from NC_072453.1 coordinate 2,055,870, forward strand.
GAGAGAGAGAGAGAGAGAGGGAGATGTGTAAGTACAGCAACAACAAACCACACGCTTTAATTGCTATCACGGCTCACACTGCACGGCCCTGCTTCATCATCGGGGAATAAAAAAACGGAAAAAATAAGGGCAATATTATGAAGCCAATTATATATTCCATGTATTACATTCTCTCCCACTCTCTCTGTACAACTGGTAATTAATCCTCTAATGTTTTGAAGCCCGTTTTACATTTTTGCCTTTAGAGATGACTGCAGTACATGTGTTCTGGCAAACAGTGCGCTTTCATTCCAACTGCAGCAAACGGGGCAGAAAGTTAAAAAAAACACCTCACGCACACTGCAGCGTGTGTGTTTTTGCTTGTTTTTGGAGCTCGGCAAACACGCAATGTTTTGTATGCCTGAAAAACGCACGCATGTATTCACCCTTGCACAATCAACCTTTCAAATGAGCAAACGGCGGCATTTGTGCATCGGCTTTGAGATGTCAAAAGAGGGTGAATCACTAGTTATTGAGAGGAGAATGTAGCAACCAACGGTAGATAAAAGAGCAGCATCAGATCAGTCAGCCTCGTAACCTTGAGACGGCACACACACACACACACACACACACACACACACACACACACACACACACGCTTATACTCTTAACAGCCTCTCCAGCAGCTTAGGAGGACAGCGCTTAGAGAAGAGAGCGTCTGTGGAATGCTTGAGAAAACCTTTTACTTGTTTCTTGATCGGTGTTTGTCGTCATCTCGTCTCTCTCTGTGTGTGTGTGTGTGTGTGTGTGTGTGTGTGTGTGTGTGTGTGTGTGTGTGTGTGTGTGTGTGTGTGTGTGTGTGTGTGTGTGTGTGTGGAGCAGATGCTGAGCACATGTGCAGCTTGCAGGGGTGTGCAGATGAAGGAATTCCCTCCTCGCACCGACTCCAAGTCTGTCCGACTGTCGGTCTGTCTGACAAATGCTCAACACATGTCGGGCAGCGCATGTGTAAGTGTGTGTGTGTGTGTGTGTTCATGTGTGTGTGTCTGCGCGCAAGCCCGTTGGTCACATTAAGTGCAAGAAACTCCCTAAGTGAAAGTGTGTGTTTGAGGTGTCCCAGTACGAGCATTTTCTACAGTACACACACACACTCTCTCTAGCTCTCTCACACACATACACACCTGCTGTATATGTACACACACATACCCAAGCTGACAGATGGCCTGTGGGCTACAGAGAGAAGGTAAATGGGTAAACAGTTAACAGAACAGCTCAGAGATGTCCTCCCATCACCAGTGGAGGGATGAGGGGCTAACAGTATCAGGTAGTCCTCAGGAAACAGGCACTCCACATCAGCAGCTGTGTAATGTTTCTGCAAAGGACGCCATGGACATTCAGATCAAAAGGAATCAACTGGCACTTATATGAAAGAGCAACTTGCGAAAACAGATCTCAGTTTGGGCATGAAGGCATGAATAGAATAGGAGTAGGAAAGACATTCCCGTTGCAATCATCTTAGCTGGATGTTTCGATTGGCGGCCATTTGGATGTGTACTGTTGCTATTGCGACCATTGTAGCAGGCTAACTTCCATACAAACTAAACCGACTCATTTGGTTGAGGTTCTGTAGTAACGACTAAAACTAGCAGTGGAATGGTAACATTAAGAAGCGTAGAGGGCCACAGTAAATTTCTAAAATCGAATGCTTTATCAACACAGTCTTTGTCGCAGCGTAGGAAACCACATTGCTATTGCCAAATGAGTGGCAACTTTGTTCAGCTCAGGTTCTGTAACCAGTATAGCAATAAAACATGGTGGAATTAGCAGATGTTGGCTAGTTAGCTAGCTTGCTAATGCTATAATGACCTGAGCCAGTGGATAGATTTTGACCCTTTTTTTTTCTGTCTCTTGTTGCAGCCACAACTTTATAGAAACCTACAGAATCCTAGTTATGCAATACCGTTAAACATTAATATTGACATCTATTGATTTTAAGACGGTTTAATTAAGAAGTGATTCAACAGAAAATTAATCAGCAATTATTTTGCTAATCAATCCATCCGTTTAGGGTATATTTTAAGTGAAACAAGTCTAGTTATGTATCATAGCTATCCTTCCTACGGACTCTTGGACAGCTCTTAACCCAGAGTCTTATAACAGTAATTTGCCATTTAATTTAGAACAGGACGATGAAGTCCACTGTCCTACAGTCATGCAGTTCAGATGACCGGCACACAGCAGCCTTTTCTTGAAATACCTATATTTTTTAATTAGTGAGCTTTAGGGGTGTTGGAGGGCAGATTTTGTTACATTCATATTACATTACATTACATTACAGTCATTTAGCAGACGCTTTTATCCAAAGCGACTTACAATCAGTAGTATATTACATATCATTCACCCATTCACACACTGATGACAGGCTACCATGCAAGGTGCCACCATCAGACTCTAACTAACATTCATGCAACATCCAGTCCACACCGATGGCAAGCCTTCGGGAGCAACTTGGGGTTAAGTGTCTTGCCCAAGGACACATCGACTGCCGAAGCCAGGTATCGAACCACCGACCCTCTGATTGGAGAACTACCTTGCTCTCCACTAAAGAGCAATGCTAGCTGTTTCCCTGTGTTTCCAGTCTTTATGATAAGATAGGCTTACTGTTGCTGTAGGAGATGTCAGCAAACTGGCAATTCAGTCATATTATCAGCCTGTATGAGATGGAGAATATACAATAAATCCACCATGATTCCAGTGCTGAATAGTATGGGCCCATGGGGAAACGTATGGTAACATTATCAGGATACCGATGGGAAAACAGTTTGAGTGCCAGAGACATACTATAAATCCCCACAGCGATATTATACAAATATTAGGGTAATTTCTCTTCAGACAGAGTTGCATAAGCGAACTTAAAAGCGGATGATGAATGATGTCTGTTGAAAAACAGTCCATGCAAAAACACTTGCTGCCGCTGATGAGAGCCAGATGAAGTTCGGCATGCTCACTGAAAACTGACCCATCTCTCCTCATCTGGAAATGAAGAAAACAGCCGAGGAGAAATGGAGTGAATCAAACAAACGATGGAAATGACAGGAAGTCGTGCGCTGTTTTTCGTCAGAGTCCGTGCCAGTGCTGATGATGCCGATACAGGGGAAGGGTAACCGGAGGGTGGGGGGGGACTGAGAAATTAGAAGCAGGAGGGGACGGGGGAGGCCCGACCTTGGAGGGAGTTTGCGTGAGGAGAATTCCCAAACTGAAAGCACACGAGCCACACGGCAATTTTGCATCTTGTCATGCACACTCTGATATGATACATCTTGATATGGGGAGATCCTTACAAGGACAAACTCGAGGGAGACTGTAATGAGATTCATACTGTATCAGTCAAGCAATAAGAAGCATCCAATGATATACGGCGTGCATAAAAACAAAGACACACACACACACACACTCCTTTGGCCGTGTAGCTTCTTAGCTCGTCCTCTCTTATCGAGTGTGTGTTTGTGCCAAAGCAGCCGGACACATGAAGGATGGTATGTATGTATACACATATCACTTTTCCAGCTAAAGGCCAAAGGCAACAGCAGCTTGGAACACACATACACACTGGACACAATGCCACCCAGAAAGAGCTATAACAGGAAAAGTACGCAAGGCAGCTCCGGAATGTAGAACAGCGTCCAATGTTCAACCCACCCTGTCCACACCTAACCTTCATTGGTCTACTTCTCTGTCTGTATCTATCTGTCCGTCCGTCTCCTGTCCATCTCAGACAGTCCATCCATCTGTCTTCTTGCAGCTACTGCACTGTTATACTGCTACTGTTTGTTAGTTTGTTTTTTTCCCCTATGTAAATCATGATGGATGGAGTGAGAAAAGACAAATGGAATTGACAAACTTTGCTGGAGTCTCCTCAGTTTTCATGCTCGTTTTGTGGATGGGGAGTTTGTTTTATATCAGGGAAGAAATTACATGATGAGTAATGTTGAAAATCTCTCTGCGCAGCAAGGCAAATGGCTTTGGGTATTCTGTAAGGTTTTTAGTATTGCAGTGGCCCATTGATCATTCTGCGTATAGGGCTTATAACTTCAGGGCTGTTTATATTGTTTGTCTGGTTGCACAGAGTAAGTGGATTGATGTGAATTTAAAATACAGAGGTAGTTCCAAGGTGTGTTTAGCCAAGTATAGCATTAAGAAGGGCGAAAATGCTAGCATAGCTTTATGAAAGCTGGAAGGAGATACACCTTCCAACAACTTGAGAGCTCAAAAATATAGTTTTTTTACATCCCTAAAACTGCTTTTTTTAAATTAATGAATGCATTTAATATGAATGGGGTTTTGGTGACAAAACAACAGAGATTGTGCATTTAGTGGATTGTTTTGTTTCTTTCTATGCTTCATGCACATTACTTAAAAGGCAGCAAGACACAGTTAGTGACTAGCTGGTGAACATAGTATTTGGCAGTTATAGAGCTAAAGGACTTCCTTCAGGAGTTGGTTGAGACCAAAACAGAGCTAAAACGAGAGTGAATATTGACACCAAATGAATGCTAATGCTTCCATGGCTCGCGCATAACCTTTGGTTATCATCTTTGATCAAAACCTCCCCTCCGAACTCCTCATTAACAAAAACGAATCCGCGCCTTCATCACCTCTCGACACGACTACTGCAACAGCATTCTCCACAACACATTCACCAAACATCTTCAACAAACTGCAAAACATCCACAACTCAGCTGCTCGTCTGCTCACCCTCTCCAGCAGCACAGACCTCACAACCCCTGTCCTTCAAAAATCTCCATTTGCCCACCCAACCCCTTTCTTTCTCTTTCATTGTAGTAGTTTTGTTTTTATACTGTTATTGCCTTTACTTTTTTCTGTTACTGTTTTTATTACCAAGTAAAAGGCATTTGAGTGCCCTTCAAAGCGTTATGCACATGGATTTTTTTTTTATTATTAGTCATATTAAACATCACAGCATAGCCCATCATTTATCCATAAAATATTGAGTAATAATTGTAAATATTGAGATATCCATTGACAAACAAATAGCTGCTTCAACCCCGCTGTTATTATTACGTTAGATAATGGCTTTGTTATTAGATTATTGGATTATAGCGCTTTACCACTGTGGCTGCACATTGCTCCATCATAATCTGTCTTGTCATGTAACGCTTATTGTGAACTAACTAATTGTCATTTGTCCTCTCCACTGATATCCCTTTTGTCGCATATTGTTTGCTTTTCTATTTGCCTCCAAACCACTGACAAGCAAAGCTGTCACACTAGATGTTCCTCAGCAAATGAATTGTGAGTGATGGACGTGTGTGTGTTTAGAAGGTGTTTTCTTTTAAGGTGGTGTATGTCTTTATGTATACAGTGTATTGCTGCAGAGCAAACGCTACAGTATGTGCACAATAGGACCGATTTTCACCAACCCTTATGTAACAACACACACATTTAAACAACACGTACATTTAAGGCGGGTGCACTGACACCGGCTAATGATCAGAGTCTGATATCATTAAAGTGAGTGCAGTGTAGTATGATTGGGGCGACGTGGAGGGAGGAAAAAAACCCCACAGAGAACAGACAGATGGAGTGTTTTCATGCTGAATCAGATTGAGAGCCTTTCATCAGCAACACGTTCTGCCATCAGCCCACTCTGCTGCTTATCTAACCCAAATGTTAACCAACTTATTCTTCACAGTCACGGTCGATCACTGAATATCTCTCTTTCTCTTGCAACAATCGCACATTGCAAGGGGGATTCTCCTTCTTCTTCTTCTTGAGAAGTCAAGAGGTCTTAGCTACAGAGCTGCTTCATTGGCAATTCAACCCTCCTGCATAACAGTGATAAAGTTGTGCGCTTGCTATCACTCCCTCCAGCAAGCTCATTATTCTGTAAATGTAGCAAACTCATGTTAATAAAAAATGCTTGCAAAAAGTGACTGTGTCTTTTCCTGCATATCCTGTAGTCCGATCAAAACCAACTGTTCCCGGGTCAAACTAAATCAAATTTAACAAACCAATTTCCTTGTGAATGTGCTAATATGCCCGAGGGGACTTTCTTTACCTTCTCAAACAATATAACATGCGTTTTATCGTTTGATAAATGCAGAGCTTGGTGTCCCTATGAAACTACTCGAAATCCCTCCTGCTTCTCTGTAAATGCTGTTGAATACTATGTGAAATATGAAAAAGAAAACTTACAAAAAAGACATGCCCATGAAGATTTACATGATTCCCGTGTGTGAATTAGCTTCTACAAAACCTGTAATTGCAGCACATCCAGTGACATTGAGTTATACAGGTGTGTCCTCCTTTTCTTTCTTGAAGTTGCGCAGGCCAAATGTGAGCATTCACTTTCTGTGCAGGATGAACAGAGGCTGCAGGATGATCTTCTCTATCACTACATTACATTACATTACAGTCATTTAGCAGACGCTTTTATCCAAAGCGACTTACAGGAAGTGTATTCAACATAGGTATTCAAGAGAACTACTAGTCACCAGAAGTCATTGTAATTCTGGTTGATAATAAAGGCCAAGTTTTACATCCGTCCTCGCAAAGCTTTAAGATATTCTGCTCACACTTCTGCAGGAGCTTTTCCATCTTTATCTTTCTTCCCTCCATCTCCCCAGTATCCCCTCCCACCCCCATTCCCCCTCACTGGTAATCTATGGCCGATCTGCTGACCCACGGGGGGGGGGGGGGGGGGGATAATCTAACTAATGGAGGAGGAAGCCAGGTGGATGAAGACACCCAGGACAAGAAAAATGCAGCAGTCCAGTCCGGATGCTGTAGAGTGCAAGCTCACCGAGACAGAGAAGGATGGAGGGAGGGAGGGAGGGAGGGAGAAAGGGAGGGAAGGAGACATACTGCTTGACTCCTGACAGTAGACAGTTTGTTTAATGGCAATCATTGTCCATGGATGCTGTATCCTGCGTATCTGCGTCCTCTCTCTCCTCAGGATAGCAACATTTGTCTTCGAAAATACCAACACACACACGCACACACTTGAGGATTGCGGGTTATATAGCTGTGATACAACATGTTAATCAACACAGAGTGAGGCTAGCTGTTTCCCCCCTGCTTCCAGTCTTTATGCTAAGCTAAGGTAACCATGTAGAATAACTCCCAATGGAAACCCATCCTTTTCATTATTAGATTCTCAGAGCGACTGACGTAGTTTAAATAGCGTGAAGTCTGAGGATGGTGGAAGGGAGTTAAGGATGGACAGGTCAAACAAACACACCGCCGGCTGTTCATGTCCTGTGTGAAATTAAGCTAATTTGGTTATTTTACCGTAGTTTTGTTTGTTGCAGAGCAAGCGTGGTTATTTTACTTAACAAACTTTTTTTTACTCAAACCACGATCTGTTCCTATACCTAAAAAAAGTACTTGTTGCGTAAATAAACCTAAACACAAAGTAAACCTAGCTAATATACGACACATCCTACCTCATTCATGCAAACTGTTATTTCTGTTGAGCTTTGGTGGGTTTTAAAAACATATATGGTGTTATAAAGTTGTGGATTGTTTCTCATACGGTCGCACAAATAGTCATGAATAAGAACAACATGGAAGATTCTGCCAAAGTCAACACCTGAACAGTTCAAATTTGATGCAAGTAGCAGCAATCCTATTGTTATTAACGCTCGATGAGCCAATTTCTCAATGTTTTTAACCAAAAAATAACTTAATTAAGGTTAAAAAAACAGCCTCTGTTTCTCTTAGTTTGTCTCCCTCTCTTTCGACGTCCCCACCACCCTCGCCGTTCCTCCACCCATCCTCACACCCTTTCCTTCGCACCGCTGTCCCCTAAACAGGGCTGGAGCCAATCCAAAGTGTTCATCAATAAAGAAGAAAGGAGGAGGCGCTGAGTGCTTCTCTCTCACCTCCTTCAGTGTGACTCAACCACGGGTCTGAAACACAAGAGGATGTGTTGAATATTTAAAGCCAGGTAATGGTGCTAAGCTTGTGTTTTAAATATCAATATATCATGCTGGAATTATAGCGATGCTCTCATATAATTACATTAAATGATTGGGACCGTGGTCAAGGTTACGGATACGCTGTATAGCCTCTGCCAAATTTTATCAGTCTCAAATTGACATCGCCTTCGAACACTTTTTGGCTTCCTTTCACAAGTTTATAGATTTTGGACTCTCTACTTCCACTACTTTGAGAAAGACCTTCAGCTCTCCTCCCATTGAGAAAAACAAACAGATTCTTTAGGTGTTTTTTCAAACCGGAGGAACTCTTTCAAAGTCTTCCTCTCCACCCACTCTATATCTCACTCCTGGCACTGTCCCGTAAAGGCATAAAACAGAGTGCCTGGGATTAGAATTTTCTATGCTTGTCTATTACTGTGGGTTTTGTAACCCCAGAATAGGTCGCAAGAAGAATCCGAGGGGTCACCGGATAATTCAAGACGGACCGTGACACAATTTTGTTACTTTTTCCTGACTTTGTGCCACATCTTTACTGGGCAACGAGTGTCGGTCCACCACTTTGGTCCAGATGGCAAAATCTCAACAACTATTGGATGGATTACCATGAATTATAGCAGTTTACCGCAGGGGATGATTAAAGGCTTACATGGGATATTTCATCTTGAGAAAATCGCGTTATTTGTTGCCAGGCTTATACTCTTTAATTTATTATGAATTACATATAGCCTGTGAAATAATACAAGTTACAGGAAAATGTCAAATATCCAAAAATGACCAACGAAACAAAATCCGTGGTGATCGTCCCCGAACAACAGACGGGATTACATATCGAGGCAGTCGCTATCGAGCTGACGGCCTCAGCTTCTCTTCCTCTCTCCATCAGCCTTTCTCTGTCAATCCATCGCCCTTCATCCTGTTCCCTCCTCACTCCTTCCATCTTCCTCCTCAGTTATCCTTTCTTTTTCTCTCCAGGGCTAATCCAGCCACAGAGAGAGCATTGAGTCAGATCAATGTACTATGGATAGGGTAGCCTGTCTGCCACAGTAAGTGCTGGTACACTCTCCTATTCAGGGACCCTCGGCTATTGACTGGGGCTCCACTGCACCGACCACTGAATAAATACATAAATAAATGAAAAGTCAGTCAATCTAGAGCTGAGTCTCAAAATGAGAGTTGGTTCCCACACATTTGGGTACAATCAGTTCTTTTTAATGCAGACTTGTTTTGAAGGGTTTCACTAAATTTCATTTTCTTCATATGAACAAATCAATCTGGCTCGTTTAGACTAGTTCAAAATTCTGTCTTGTTGAATTTGAAGAGATAAATGGAACCGCATTAGAGACAAATACGATTTGCATACTCTAACTCTGTAGCAGAATATTTTCCCCTTTATAATTTGTGATAAGATGTGCCATGTCACAATTAGGTTTTATCTTTCAGTTTGAGACTTCAATCATTTTAAAAAAACAACATGCTTAACATGCATTCACAGTTACAGAGCTGATTAGACGGACAACAAACTAGGCTACAGGGCATTCACAGTGTCGGATTCAATATGTTGACTGCTGGTTTGGTAAGCAAGTTGTCTGGTACTGGAAAGGATGCAATCACAGATTTCACCCGTTATTTCTACTGACAGGAATGATAGCAAAAACTCTAAATAAGTCGAAGAGTCTACAGCCATGCTAGCTGCTCTGTGAGGCATGCTCACAATTACAATGTGGATATTCTGATGGTTAGCAAGTATAATGTTTACCATTTTCACCATCTTATTAAAGCCAGTTAGCATGCTAATATATCCTAATGAGCACTCAATACAGAGTACAGCTGATGCTAAAAGGAATTACTTTTAAACTAAACTAAACAGTTTTTAAGCGGGTGATGGTTATAGATGAAACGTCTGGGGAACCACCAAAGTCAACAGGCTTCATCTCTTGGGAACCAAAAGCTTGCACAAAATTCCATGGCAATCCCTCCAATAGTTGATGAGATATTTCAGTCAGGGTCAAAGTGGTGGGCCGACTGACTGACTGACTGACTGACTGACTGACTGACTGACAGAAATCACAATCCCTTGAGCCGTGCCACTAGAGTGGCTGAAAATAAACAGCAATAAAACAGAAATATCCTTTAATGTCAGCTGTGTTTTTTCTAGCTTGGGTACTGTTAGTACTATATTGTGTTTTCCTTTTCCCCAGTGTAATGTAAAAGTACGAGTTGGACATTACAAGGTTCAGGCTACGTTTCGGTCTGACAGTCTGCATGGGATCTAACATGCAACTGTGGTGTCTCGCTTTCAAACCAAGCCCAGCACCGTTATTGCATATTCCCCTCTTTTCTTACCCTTGACATTGATCTTTTTTGTCACTCTTTACTCTGTAATTTGGGCGACAGTGATTTGTGAAAAAGGTTGGCATAGGTTCTTGTGTGTATCAGAGCATGAACAATATGGAGTGTGACAGAAAACATGGCACAAGAAATTAAGTCTATTTCTATGTCTGTATCTACAGGTGTCATGTATGTTCGCTGACATCTGTCAGTGTATGCAGGTGTAAGCATCCAAGTGTGTGTGTGTGTGTGTGTGTGTGTGTGTGTGTGTGTGTGTGTGTGTGTGTGTGTGTGTGTGTGTGTGTGTGTGTGTGTGTGTGTGTGTGTAGATGTTAATATGTCGTTTATGGGTTGCCATTTCTGACAAACTTGGCAGGTAAAACAAACAATTTAACACCAAGCGTTAACACAAGTCACAAGGCAGTGCATTTTTCTATTCACACTGGGTGCTGTCATCAGCACTTCTCACACATGCAGCTGAGGAGTGATATGAGTTCATGACTGAGAGCAAACCAAGCATCACAAAGTCAATTAAAAAATGAAAAATCAAAGTGTTGCGATGGCATTCCCAGCGATGCAATTGCTTCACACCTCATGTGATGGCAGTTTTACTTTGGGAAATTACATTTTTTTATTTATTTACAACCAGAAAGAAGGAAACTATCTCCTATTTTTCTTTATCCTGTAAATGCTGCAGTGCATCCATGCTGCACTCCCTGCACCATTCACTGGCCAAACGCTCGCTGCGTATCTCCCTCTCCTTCTCCACACTCCACCTGTTTGGTACACACATCCCTCCATCATTCCCTCCTGACAGCGAGGTGATTAGGAGGAGAGAGCCAAGACCTGCTGAAAAAGCAGCTTAGCTGTAATTATCTTCTCGGAAACTCCGCAGACTTAACAACTGTTGCCGGGATGTATCAAATGCTCCACAACCAGCCGTTACCTAGGTTACCATTGTCTCCTCGTGGCTGGGGACTCTCCGTACAGATGAGATCTTTTTTCATTTTTTATTTGTTCAGAAATGGCAACCCATAAACACCACATTAACATCTACACACACACACACACACACACACACACACACACACACACACACACACACACACACACACACACACACACACACACACACACACACACACACACACACACACACACACTCTCAGGTGTCAGTCAACATATATGACACCAGTAGATACAGACATAGAAATAGAAATAATATAGATAAATAAATCTATAAATAGAACATTTCTTGTGCCATGTTTTCTGTCACGCTTCATGTGGTTCATGCTCTGATACACACAAGAACCTGTGCTAACCTTTTTCATAAATGATTGTTGTCCAAGTTACATGGGGACAGTGACAGAAAGAAATATATTAAGGGAGAGAATGGTGGGGGGATATGCAATAACCGTGCTTTTTCATCAATATAACAGCATGAAGTCAAGCAGGACGTAGGTTGAGGGGTATTAAGAGGCTTTCATCACGTGGTGTCCTTACATGACACACATTTACTGCTTTATATGATCAGAGATATTTTTAGACACATCTCTGTTTATAAACTGTAAAGCCTGTATTGTCACTATATATTGTACCCAACACATTCTCATACCTCAACGATATAGCAGGTAATTTGCCAATGAGTCCCAAAACGTTTTTTTGGATGGCACTACAAAATATATACTCGTAGCGCCTTTCTAGTATTCCGACCTCTAAAAGCGTTGTATGCTATATGTCAATATGCACCCATTCACACACACACACTGTGTTCATACTGCATGGTCTGTATTCAGCATTAAATATTTTCCTTGAAATAACTGTGTAAAGTTACTGCCAAGCTTGCTGTACCACAATCCAGGTGATGTAACCAGTAATCATGAGGCAAAGACGAGACCACACCGTCTCAATTTGCACATGACCAGGCAAGCAAATCTAGCAGGTCTTTTCAGCCCAGTTAGAAAACAGAGTCTGGATTTATTACAAGAGTAGACCGTACTGTATTTGCAATTTGCTGAGAACATGTTGGTGTTTCAAACGTCAAGTGTAAAGCATCATTTTGAAGCTAAGCATGAGAAAAACTTCAAAGATGATTAAATTGTGTCAAAAAAATATGACAAGCAAAGTAGCATATAAAAAGACTACAGAGAGTAGCTTTAACATCTCAGAGTGAATTGCTTAACACATGAAATCATAAACAGACGGAGAATGCATGAAGAAGGCTTTCCTCAACAGTACAGAGGTTCAGTTGGAAGGACTCCCGCATAAAGACATCATCACGTCTAGGATTAAAGACTTGCTTCTCCCTTTTGAGAGGCGCATTACTGAAATGATGGAAAATGTTCACATCCAGCTGACGTTGCACTGAGAAAATGCACAAGGTGTTCAGCGTGGCTGCGGATGAAAGAGCGGACATCAACGACAACCCACGTTTCTCAGTCCGCTGACAACAAACCCTTCACTAAGGATGTACAGACCAGACATAGCACATATGAACAACAAGATATCACACCAGTTGGTGAGCCCAGTGTACGTTTGGCATCTGCCTCCACAAACTTTCAATCAATATGTTGAACAATAACAATTAGCTGATCCTAACCACAGTCAATTTCAATCACGTATCTTACTCTGATGAGGTATTTAACAAAACCATACTTCCATACAGACCTTATTTTCATAATGGGATTAAAGTTTAAATGATTGATTTCTCTATTAGCCAATGATTAGATCAATTATTGACACATATATTGATGATTGATTAACCGTTTAGCTATGTTTTTTTTAAACAGAAATACCAAAACTTAAACACTATCATAGAACTTAAACTTCTATGATAGTAAACTATATGTTTTGGGGTTTTGGACTGTTGGTTGGACAAAATGAGTATTTTAAATAATCTAAATTGAGCTCTGGGAGATTGTGACTATTGATGAATGATAAATCTCGGCTGATGAATAGAAAAAGAAAATATTTGAAGGTAGCAGCCCTAGATGTGATATTCACAAAGAATGTGACCGGCTACAGTCAACATTTGAATTGAATTATGAAATAAAATCTTGCAACTTCAAACAAAAAACAACAACGTTTGAGTTATTATTATACTCATGAACCATGCTTAGTTGAATAATATATGAGAAACACAGTCTCAATAAAACTGTTACCCTCTTAGCTAATGTTGCAATACATAAAACCGGTGGGGGATTTTCTATTGCCATAATGTTTTATTATGAAATTCCACTCAGTAATATTCCATCTATTGCCTATTATTCATGCATATTCTATCCTGCATTGCAACAATGACCCAGTCCCCCCCACCCCCAGCACAGCCTAGTTTCATTTGTATGCAACAAAGTAGAATATTTAATATTATTGAGCATAGCTGTAATTCAGTGACATTACATTACATTCCTGCTCTCATTGCCTGATGCTGTAGTTTTAATTAGAGGCTCCTTTTATTGGCCTTCTTATGACTCTCTTGATTAGTGTCTGATTATCAGACATTAAGGTATTTGCAATCTTGTTCCTTCTGGTACTCTGGCACTGGATCAGTTGTTCCCTGAGCGGCGACGGCCAATAGTGAAGCAGCTTTTTACTATCTACGATCCTAAAAGATTTACACTCTTGAGGAATTAAAATGAATGAAGGCCGAGGAGGAAGCTCAGGGTTGCCCTCGCATGAAAGACCAAGACAGCGGTAGGTAGTAAGCAGGTGAAATGTATCTCATCTCTGCTGCTGAAGGACATGCTTTGCCATACACACACACACACACACACTCTCTCACACACACACACACACAGAGAAGGAGATGTGCCATGTTCCCACTGATGGACAACAGAAGCTGTGGCAGAAGGATGGCATTAAAAACCAGCAGGGGATGCAGTGTGATGAAAATGTCAGACCAAGACCAGCAGGCCACGTTCTGTAACATGTTTAATCAAATTACAGTGTGTGCATCAGTTTATGTGTGTTACTGTGTGAGTTTCTATGCCCGTAATGTGTTCGTAGACCGTATGCATACCGTGTGCCTGTGTGTGCATTGTGTGCCTGGATTTGTGCATAAAGCCTACATGTGCATGTGCGTGCGTGCATATGTTATTACACACTCTTTGAATCTGATCTCACTCTCTTCAGCTGTTTGACAGATTCTGGGTACTTGAGAATTTAAGAGGGTACTTGCTACCAATTTTTTATTTAAAAGGCTTTTAAAGGACATTCATGGGTAAATTCATTTGATGACAAACCCATTGGAGCGCACAGGGGAAGAAGCCTGATGTCACTTAGGGGACTGGTTCTAACAGGTTCATGCTTCAAATCCAGTGTGGTTGGATCTGCTCCGGGGGCAGCAAGCAAAGAAAAACCCAGCAGCTTGTTGAAATCTGGTGGCAATTATATTTACAGGCAAAAAACATTACTAGATTCTGTCCTTCATGAATCTGTCCCTGTGCTCTCTAATCCAAACTTCAGTTCGATCAATACTCAAATATGATGCATGTGTGTGTGTGTGCTGCATCTTGTGAAAGCCTCCGGTGTTCACCCATGGTTATGCTTGGCCACCTGTGTGTTTGTGCGAGTGTGACTGCGTAACTCACCCAGCCAACACTATGAAGAAGTCCAAACGGTTCCACATGTCTCCGAGGTAACACTTCTTGCCAAAAATCCCCAGAGCCACCATCTTGATGACCATCTCAACGGCAAAGAATGCGAAGATGAAGTCATCGAATGTCTGCAGAAGGACACGGACACGGAAAATGCAAGTTAGCATTATTATGGAAAGTTAATGACACAAAGTGCAGCTGAGCCTGATGGGAATGTAATTAGGTTTGGAGGTGTAAAACTCTAGGCATGGAAATATTCCATTTTTATCTGATGGTGCTCAGTAATATGTCAGAGTTTCACTAAACTTACTACTGTTCATCCTTATGGGTCCACAAATGTATCTCCCAAATCCCATGGAAATCCATTTAATAATTCTTGAGACAATTCTCTCACAACCACAAATGCCAACTTTGTGGTGGAGCTAGAAGGAAAGTTAGGGGTTCACCTAAAGCATTACGACACATCATCTGGGAACCATGCATGTCTGCACAAAATGTTGTGCCAATATATTCAGTAGATGTGTGAGATATTTCATTGAATACGTTTAAAATTTGACCTGCTGGTGGCACAAGAACAAGAGTCAGTGTATCACTAAAGTCAGTTGGCTTCATCCTCTAGGGACCATGAACCGCTGTACAAAATGTAATGGTTATCCGTCCAATAGTTGATGAGATATTTCATGCAGAACCGAGCTGGTGGACCACCCACCCACCCACCCAACAGACCTTTCTTTCTTTGGAACTAATTTTTGCATTCCAGTACTGCAATTTTTTTGTTATTTAGCGGCCAACATTAACTACATCCTTTAGAATCTGTATAGGATGCACCAGGCTTTCAACTAACTCCAATGTAAACCCATCCGCGTCATTATTGGACTGTCAGATCAACTGATGCAGTATAAAGAGTGAGAAAGCCCGCTTTGGTTCAGGAGGGGGGCTACAGGATGGATAGGTCGAACAAACACAGGACTTTCACCCAGGAGGACACTCTATGTCCCGTGTGAAACCAAGTCAGTAATTTAATTTACCATAGTTATGTTATTTCTGTACTTTGCATCTTAAGTTATCTTAGGTAAAAATCTCACTTTTTTTAACGTGAAAAAATATATTTTCCTAAATCTTTAGTACTTTTGTTGCCTTAACATAACCAAGTACCTTTGATGCATAAGTAAACATAACAACTAAGTAAACCTTCATTGGGAATTTATTTTGAAAAAAGACTGCCACGCCTCCTTATATGAGATTGGCTATTATTATCAGTCACATCCATGTATTAGTCAGGCTTAAATATCTTCATATTTGATGGGTAAAACCAGCCCTCTGAGAACCTTTGACAGTAATGCGATACTTTATTAATTCCTGCAGAATTTCTCTTCCCCCTGCTGTTGGGAGGGCAGACTCCCTGCGGACTGGGGGAAGAGAGAAGAAAGGGATAACAGCCTCTTTGCAGCTACAAAGGATTTGGTATGTTACTCAAGGACACTTAAGCAACCAAGATGCTTGCTGACATCATGGGTCCTCTGAACTAAGGATGGCTATACGCACGATGAGGCCACCTTGCTGCGTCAACAGGGACTCAAGTGACAAATGGAGCCAGTTCTGGAGAACATAATGTAATAACCTGGAACAATCCTCTGTTTGCACTCATCTGTATTCCTGCCCTCATTACTGTCTGTCTGGCTGAGCTTCATCTCTCCCAATCATCATCAGACTGGACTGAAGAAGTAAACAAGGGTGAAAGTGAGGACGGGTGTTGGACAGGAATTAAAGGAAAATCAAAAAGTTAACCTTTAATTCTTGAAATATGAAAATCAATGATTACATTTTAAAAAAACGCAGAAGAGAGAGAATTGGAGATGAGGAGGGAATAGAATGCAGCTCAAAGTCAAAAAATATGAAAGAAGAATTCTGGAAGGAGATCAAGGCACAGGACACCCACTGATGGATGAGTCATCCAAACAAGAACAGGGAAATGTATAAATATATCAAATCCTGTTTGCTTAGGCAGAGGCTAGCCTGCTCGCTGCTTTAAAGTTCACTGTAAGTGAAATGTAGATGTTCACACAGGAATGTATAAAAATGTGTTTGTGTGTGTGTGTGTGTGTACAACTTAAAGTTCTCATCCATCCCATCATGTAGTCTGTCTATAAATCCCAACAGAATTTACGCAACATATGAGGTCGCACTGCGATTTCCAGGGCAAACAGATAGTCGGTTTCTTTAGCCCAAACATTGAGCTCAGTGTTTGACCTAAATGTCTTCTGAGCTGTCTCACTGCTGGAAGTAGCTTGTCTGTACTTGCCATAGTACACAGTGAATGATACAGGGATATGGATGTTATTTATTGTGATCATATGAGGCATGACCAGTGTGAATACCATAACATTACAACAACAGTGGAAGTACTGTACCATGGTGAAGTCGTATAATCACATTCTCGGATTACTTTGAAAGTATTGTAGCACTTCTAATTCAACTTCATAACCTATTTGTGCAAGATAATATATATTATTTAGTGGTATATTCTGCTTTTGGATAATTCCACTAATTCAACAAACATATTAAAATAAGGAGAAATAGGGTCTATCAATGCAGTCGAATGCTTAAAAATATGTTTAAAGTCAATTCGGTATGGAAACAATACGTTATGTGCCCCATGTGTGCTTTACACATTTATGTATAACGACAACAAGGGAAGTGGAAATTATTAGAGCGGAGAGCATATAGCAGAAAGTGTGTTGACTCTCTATCAGGTGAACATATTCTCTACCAATTTGGAATGCCTACAGTACTGAAGTCCTTGTTAATATTAACTCTACTGTTGACCTCCATGACACATGGTATTGCCAACTGCTTTTTTTCACGTGCTTGCAATGAGTTTTATTAAGGGGCAATGTACACAGGGCTGCTCACAAAAACTATGGATGAATTTGAACCCTGGAGAACTCTGGAGGTGGTTGTACTTAAGGAAATCAGATACTGGGGGGGACCATATCATTTTTCAGGTAGAAAAACATCGAAAAACTTAATTTATGTCTAATATTGAATCTCAAATCCAACTTTAGGTGACTTGAAAGTGTTGGCAAAGACAAAGAAAGAATGCTTTTTTAATAGCTATGTGTTCAAATCTTATAGTCACTGTAAGGTTGTCAGGCAACTAGCGGAGACCAGGAATTAACTGCGAATTAACTGCGACCCGACGCTGCAACCACAACTAATTGTTTTTACACATATTTACAATTTAGATAGGTGTATTTTTTTAACCTTGGAAAGAGCTTACTGTTTATCCCTGTTTCCAGTCTTTATGCTAAGCTAGGCTAATTGATACTTGACTCCAGCTCAATATATCAATATGTTATGTTACACACAGACATGAGAGTGCTATCAATCTTCCCATCCAAATCTCGGCAGAATACCAAGCAATTGTATTTTTCAAAGTGTTACACTTTTTGCTACCATACATAAGATTTACTATTTTTCAAGAAAATAATGTTTTTGTAGTGCTAATCAATGTTTATCTACCCTATTTAAGTTCTGTAATAAAAGGCCCTGTTGAACCAACAGGGAGGCACCCTGCCCTTGTTAGTGATCATCTCTTCAGCAGAGGCTTTGAATGATAGATAGAAGGGCATATCAACAGTCTGTTGGGGAAAAAAAACAAGAAAGTCCATCTATTGATCGGCGTTACAAACCAAGATGCACAACTGAGAGATGGTGCACGTTGTGTGGAATAGAGAACAGCTGAAATGTTTACCCCCGTGCTGAGCATAAAATGACTGCATTGCTCTCTCCTCTGATAACTCCATAATTCTATCGGTTGTCTCTTTTGTTTATTGACAGAGCCGCTCCTCTAGTCGCTGCTGGGGACTAATCACTCATCTATTTTGGCATTTGCTAAAACCTGCATACCTGCAGAGACCACAATATAAGTCCATATAAGTATCTATATATATATATATATATATATAATTCACTTTAAGGGTGATGGGGTCAATACATGCATACTGTATCACATACAACATGGGAACCTCAGCTCAACCTTCGCTATGGTCCTCACTCCAAACAAGCACACACACACACACACACACACACACACACACACACACACACACACACACACACACACACACACACGTATACATGCATGAATCCATACACTCAATGGACAACTGGGTTTTAAATGCATGGAAGTCAAAAGGATATGCCTGCCTGAGGCATTCCCAGCCAATGCAATCAGGAAATTGATTTCCCTGAAACTAGTATCACACATGAGTGGAGCACCGAGGCCGGTTGCATGATCCTGATGAACATGGATTGGATTTAATATCCAAGCACACAGGAAAAAAGCTCTGTGGATGCAACAACCAATCACAGGTTAAGATCTCTAAGGTTTCCTAACATTGAGAATACCAAGCAGGGTTTTTTTGTGTGTGTGTTCACTTTTACCATGCTTCACTGGCTGTACATCCATGTGCATACCAGAGAAGCCTTACGCACACACACACACACACACACACACACACACACACACACACACACACACACACACACACACACACACACACACACACACACACACACACACACACACACACACACACACACACACACACCTGCCTCAGAGGGAATAGACACAAGTGACCTGTGCTGAACGGGCTGCTGCTCTCGCACTTCCCTAGTTTCTACCATCCACTGCATTCTCTGACTGTGAGGAGATTCAAAGAGGGAGAGAGTATTTTTTTGTGCGACTTCTGGAATATCCCCAAAGAATTGTGAGACTTTCACATTATGGGAAAACAAAACTAGAGAACGTTAATTAGAATATCATCCAGCATAATCCCAGTTCAGACAAGCCCCACGAAATTAGCTTTCATTCAGCGTGACAGTCACAAAAGTGTGAAATAAGCAAACAAACAACAGCAGAAAACCAAAACTCTTTGAAGCTGTGAGGGATGAATGCACATTAATACCGTTAAATCAAAAATAAGTGGTGAATCAGATAGTATAAGTGATGGTGAACTGAAAGTCTTTAATGGGTATATCATTACTCACATTTCTGCGTTTTGCCACCGCTTACTGTGCTCATTGCTGCCGTGTTTTTGCGCTGCATCTCTCAGGGATCATTTGTCAATGAAACAGTGTTGGCAGTACTGTAAAGTCTTTGTGTTTTGATTGTGTGTAGGTGGTAGACAGCCCTGCTCTTCCTTTCTATATTTATTCCAAACAAACCACTGTTGCTGCTGCCAGAAATGGAAAAGCCTGCACTTCCTGTGCACCAGAGACTCGTCAGACGCTTACTGTTTAAACAGCAAGTGGAAAAGCTTCAAATCGTCAAGAGTGGGTTGCGGGACTATTCCCTGTTAAAATGTAACTTCACCCCGAGGTCTGAGCCTACGTTCACCCACTGCACCATTTTGAAATGCAAAAAAACGGAATTTGATTTAATGTTTATCAGACCACAAATGAGACAAGAGTTTCACCTCGTTGTCCCTTCGCCTCACTGCCTGTCGCTGGGAGAATACTTCCAGGGAAGGAGAGTGGGCCCCGGCTTCAAGAAATGGACCATTGTGGCTGTAGCAACTTGAAATCAGCCGGCGAAAAACATTAGCGTCCCCGTCTACAGTGCTGCTTTCTGCTCTCACCGCGACTGTTGTCTCCTTTCAACCGGGAGCAGGGACCCAGCGCTGCTCATTCTGGAACTAGTATAATGCAGGCATGAAAACATGGTGGAATGGGCAAGCTAACGTTAGCTGGCTAAATACCAAGCCGCTAAATGAGAAAAATTGTCAATTCAACAGCATAAATCTATTTTTAGCAATTAAACAATGTATATAATATCTAGAATTTACCTTTTTTCACATCCAGCGGACAAAAAGCAGCATTAGCATTCATTTTGGAGTCATGTTTTTGGCCACCTGATGAATGTTAGCCGAAAATACAGTCTCCTTGAGAATCTTTCTAGGTCTTTAGCTGTTAATCTTTTGATTTGTTTCACTTCCTAGTGGCTAACTTGTTAGCTTGAGCTCATAGTGGCTAATGGCTAAGTTGGGTGATTTCGCCAGTATTAGCAAACATTTTACATAGAGTCATTAGAGTCAAAATTGATATTAAAAGTCACTGACAACTAACTATTTTGATATTTGCATGGATATTATTTGTCCATTAGACCTTCTCAGTTGTCTAAATTAAGGGCTGTGTCGAAAATCACTCCTGGTTTGCTAGTTCTACCAGTTCCTATTATTTCTGACATTTTATTTTATAGTATCCGAATTCTTGGTGTAAAATGTATGCTCCATATTTAAACCAAAGTAAAAAATAAATAGTCCACATCTCATAAGCGCTACTTTTTGATATATATGCAACTCTCTGCTTTTGATGTGAAAGTTACATTAACGTGGATGGCAAAGATGTTGGAAAACCATAAAACTATTACAGGTTATACACCTGTGTTATTCCACAGTCTAGTCTGACATAAGACTGCCACTAGCTGCTGTTTTCATCACTTTCTTTTTCTTTTTACAACACATCTGCAATATTGTTTCATTTTTCAACACCAGCACGTTTTTCACCAAAAAGAATTAGGATACCCATTATGTTTTCAGCAGCCAGTCACTCTTACATTCTCTCCCACTCTGGTCTCCCTGCAGTAACAGCTGGATGAGGTTTTTGCTGTACAGTATGTGAGCTACTGGCAGTCCTCCTAATCCCGTCTACCATCGACTTCCGTCTCTCCAATCTTCCTTTTATCTTTTTTTTGCCCCCTACTCTCTCCCAGGGGAGGCGTATCACCCCCGTTACTGTGATTACATCTCTCGCAGTATCTCAATGTGTGCATGGCTAAAAGTAATTTTGCATGTGTTGTTGCTCATGTGTATACGCTATGTGCTTGCTTATAATAAAATTGACTGTGTTTGTGTGTGTGTGTGTGTGTGACCATGCGCTTCTGTGTGTCTGTCTCTCACACACAATTACACTGTATGGACACACATAAAGCTTCCAGACAGCTTCTTTCTCCATGTGTCGTCAGGCTTGCGTGAACCTCTCAGCCTAAACAGTGACACCGCACGCCAGCTTAACGGCCCTGTGTGTGTGTGAACGCCCGTGTTGCTTTGCACATTGCCTGAGAACAAGTGTAAACACACGTGTTCACCAGGCACACGCAGACATCAGCGAGCTTTATCGCGTGTTATTAATGTGTCAAGCGAGTGCCAACATTACACGCCCTCTCATCACCTCCTGAACGGAGCCTTTATGTTCTGAGTGCTCTTAATCACTAATGCTGAGTGCACTTAAAACGCTCCCTACTGACTCACTCCAAACCCTCAAGTGTCAAACATGTATCCGATTCATCATTGTGCCCGAGTGTGAAATGCAAAGCCCTAAAGGACCAATCAAGAAATGAAGATCAAAAACATTCCTGCACATGATTCAAATATTGCCATGTGTGTCTGCACACAAGCAGAGACTGCTTTGGTTAAATAATCAACAGACAATCAATGCGGGGGTGGGGGGCGGGTGGGGACTTGTTGGCAGGAGGTCTGTCTTTCAAGAAGGAGGAAGTCCACAGGAAGTATTTACCCTGCTTCAGTGATCCTGAAGGCCGACCAGCTCCTTGGTGCCTGTGCATAACTGCTGGCCATGACCTCTGATAGGCCAGTATCAGGATCAAAATGTTGGCATTGCACGTTTCTGCAAACCACGGAGGACACGACTCTCACCCAGGAGGCCATTGTTCGTGTCCCCTGTGAAGCCAAAAATCAACATTGACTCTAACAGTTTTGGTGCAATGTTGTTATGCGTGTTACTTAACATTACGTTAGAAAGTTCACTCAGGACGGTTGTAATCTATTAACCTAAGGAGGTTTGTTATTTATCTTTCATAGAACCTGGACAATTAGTCATTTCATTTTTAAGTCAATAGACAGAAAAATAATGCAAGCAAAAGTTACTTACATTCAAAAGTTCTAGCTTTGGAATTTTAAGGATTTGCAATTTTCTTTGTAAACTGTATATTTTTAGCTTTGAAGCATTGTTTAGTGAAAAAAATACAAGTTGATAGTATCAACTTGGATCAGGAAATATAATCGAACCTTTTATAAACTAAAATGTAATGATTAATGAAGGAAATAATCCACAGATTACCTCTCAATGAAAATATTGTTTTATATTTTTTTATATTTTATACTGATGTTTGTGAACAAAACATTATTTTAAAAAGATATATTCTTTTTTTTTTCTGAAAAAAAAAGATATAAAAACATTCATTAATGGCAAGCCAGAATGGCTATAGTTGATTGGGTTAATAATGCTTGAAATCCACCACATTATTATAGATAAATGGATTTTAGGCTTAAATCCTATACAGCCCTTTTACAGACGTTTGGTGGTCAATGGTAGACAATGTCTGTCATAGCTTAATGAAGCCTGAATCAGAAAGTATCTCTCTGTTGATGACTGCTGCTTCCCTTCACTGCACTTTACTACAGGGCTTCCTAACAGACAGAAAGTTGTATATACATGTATATATTGTTCTCTGCCGAAACAGGTGCCATCAATTCTGTGAAAACATTTCCCTGCAGCCTCTCCCCAAAATAAATCTCATCCACTATGTATGCTAATTCTGTCTGTCACAAGTCTGAATGCTATTATCACAGGGGTCAGAGCTTTCATCACAAGCGCACACACGCACTCACACATGCACGCACACACACACACACACACACACACACACTCAGGTGCACTTTGCAGGCAGGCGGACAGCTGTATGTGCCGATGGAGGCGGTGAATGCTTCATGTGGTGGGGACAATAGGGCAGGCTAAGTTTAATCTGCCATTCAGTTTTGATCCACTCTTCACAGGTGGAGGTAGATAATATTGTGAGAGACACTTTTGAGCTCAGTCGAGACCATTCATATTGCTCGGGGTAAACACACGCGCAGATACAAGATCAGACGTTTCTTCATCCTTAGGGCAGATGTCAGGCTGGTGAACCAGTGTATGTGTTTTTCATCAGGCAGTGGTTCCATGTACAGAGCAATACTGCTGTTTTATATAAAGTTTATTAATACTGAATATGTCACGTGTCCAAATTGCACCACCTTTGACACTACCTTTGGTCCCAAGCTATACACCCTTCAAGTGTGACGTAGATTTGTTGAACGGTTTTCTAAATATGAGAAGGACACGCACACACATACAGATACTCCTTGATTTATAGTTAGATAGCATCGGCCTGGTAACTCCTCTCCTTCTTTCTCTCTTCCTTATTCCTTCGGTGTATCTTTCTTTAACCAAGCGCTCCCATTGTATTGGCAATGAGTTGCTTTTCTTTTCCACAGTACATCGTTTTGTGCTGTAGCTGAGGGGCACGATGGAAAGTTAAGTGTGTGCTGGTGCATTCAGAGCACAACTTGCTGCATAGAAATTTCTCCTTCAGGAAAAAAAGAGACAATCTTTGACATTAAAGCTGCTACATTATAGCCAGAGTTTTGACATTTCTTTGAAACTACTCCATCGGCTTAATCACCACTTATCCCTTATTTTTTCATTCTCATATGGATTAGTCTCTGATGTTCTCCTTCGTAACTCATCTTCAGTCTGCCCAGTTTTGTTTATCATCTGGGACAAAGTGTTAGAGGAAGGCTATACCACAGATTAGCAAAACAGTGGCACTATTTTCTTCTTGCTGTTTGGTGTTAGACATACACATTAAAGTGTTACTGGAGCCTGAAGGAGACAGTTTAGCAGATTACAGATATAAATTGGCTCGGAAGTAACAAGAAATATATATATATATGTAATTTAGACATAGTTTTTTAAGGTAAGGTTTGGGGGTCATTCATGTCTGTACTTACAACAATTGGATTACAATCCATTCAATAGTTGTCAAACCCTTAATGTAAAACTGCTGGTGGCGCTACAGGAAAAGATAGGGGCACCAAAGTCATTAGGGATGTATCAACTGGACCATGAATGTGTGTACAAAACTCCATTGATTGATGAGATTGTGTGGACAAAAGTGATGGACAGACTGACATACCAAGTGCCACGTCACTAACAATGTTAGCTGTTGACTTTAGAAAACTCAACTAAAGCCTCTTAAAACAACTGAAGCTAAAGACATTAATAAATAACAATGTAATCACTGATGGAATGATTCAATTCAATATCATCTAACCATGCTGTAATGAAGCTGAAAACAAGTGACTTCCGAGTGTCATTAAAACAAATTGTAAATAGTGCTTCAGGGTAACCTTTCAACAATACTGACAGATGAAGCGTGGGTCATCGTTCTCTCTACCCTGCAGCTACAGAGTGGCCTGTAACCATTACAGTAGCCATTAGTGGTGTCAGAAGATGAGAGCTCATTTAGCCTGCATCAGAGACGAGAGCTGTGAAGAGGCCTGGCTGAGCTCCCTCATTAGCACTGAAGCTAGCATGGCTATGTTAAGCACAGGCCTGATCTGGAAGCTCAGGTACTGAATGAAAGAATAAAATCCCTTTTTTTGGACAACACGTCATCATAACTAAACCACATAATAGGTCCTCTGCCAATGACTCCCAAAATGACAAATATGACCGTTCTACTTTTATGAAACAGTCAGAGTTTTAAACACGTGGTTTACGTTGTGAAACAGACATACTTGGTTATGTTTCGACCACAAAACTACTTGGTTAGGTTTGAGGCAACGAAAATACTTTGCTATGTTTAGGCAACTACTTGGTTTGGTTTAGGCAAAATATTACTTGGTGAGGTTCTGACAACCCAACTACTTGGTAATGTTTAGGCCACAAAACTACTTGGTAATGTTTAGGCAAAATAAAATACTACTTACTTGCACTAGTAAATCACTTTTTGTGTAATTTTAGTGACTTTTTGGGCCTGGCAGAGTGATACTATGACCTGGAAGTGTTTGTAATGCATTTAATGATAGGAATAACAAGCATTACACGGTTTTGAACAACATTCTGTCAGAAATATGGCGAAATCTACACCATATAGCTTCCTTACTAAACTGAACTTTTTTTTTAAGCTTTGGAGATGGAATAATTTAATTGAATACCATGCCACAAAAAAAGTATTTAGCACATTTTGACGCAGGCGAAATAAAATATGTATTTGTTCATGTATGTATGCTTTCACATAAACAAGTACAAAGAGGTTCAGTATTAGTTGAGAAGGATGCGCTGAACACAGAATAAACACACAACAAAATCATCTTCACCCAATTGTTCTGATTATCAATCGGACAGTGTGAGAAGTATCAAAGTCAGACAAGAAAAGGTGTATAGTTTATGTTCCTTTATGATTTCTCAACATATCGATGCAGAGAGTGCTGGTGGGATTGAAATGGAGGAAGCGGGGAATTGATGAGAATGCATTTAACCTCTAGGCTGTACATTCATGTGCGCTCCAGAGAGGAGACCCACTGAATTAAATCACATCTCATATCCTGAGCAGAGCGATGGAAGGAGTCGATGCACTGCCCAGCAACAGCAGTCTCAAACTCTCTGCTCATCCTATTATCGATAAACAGATTTGATTTTCTAGCTGCTCCTCTACATTCTTCTCGTTTAAATTATTTACCTTTCAACAAATCTTGCTTTTCTTTCTGTTTCTGCTCTATCATCTCCTTTCCTCTCAAATGTAGTGTTTTAAATTTCATGAAAGAAATTGATGTGCATGCTTCCATTTACGTTTTTTAGAGAAACTGAAAGCATGATTACTTCCTCAATCACTTCCTCAAGTTGCTTCAGATTAGTAGATGTGTCACCCAACAAATTCACTCTCATATTAGAAAGCATTATCCCCGGAATAGGGCCCTCTTCTTTTAAACGACTGATATATCTCATTTTGGAACGAAACTGCTTGATTGCACTAAGTCAGTGGACAGGAAAATAAGAGGACTTTGTTTTCTTTCAATCTATTTGGAACCACTTTGCAAACACATTATCCATTCACTGCAGAAGATGTACGGTGCCAGATAACACAGCTCTGTTCCGCCTCACCTCGGTCCGCTTCATTCCCTCATCCAACACGGGTAAAAAAAAATGGGTTTTCTATCCTCTGTGTTTTACAACAGCAGCAGCAGCAACAACAACAATGCATCGTCCATTTGAGTTTGTTGGGTTAAAGGAGGTCCATAAATTAATGGAAACGCCTCCACACAATGTTGTTGTTTATTTTGCGTCCGAGATAATGCAAATGGAGGGAGCTGCAAAGGCCAGATATGATGGAAAATATTGTTTCAGTAGCTCTCTCTCTCTCTCTCTCTCTCTCTCTCTCTCTCTCTCCCTCCATTAAATGCACTGGTTTAGAAAATTGTACCAATAACTCTCAGAGTTCCTGCTCTCCGTCATCTGTTTTGCCCTGTGTGAATAATCCTCCCTACAGACTGCGGTTACCCAGCTGTAATGTCTGATGTTTTCCAGTCATTGCTCTGCATTTGTTGTCCTTATCTACCGGTGTCACAGCTATGTGTGTGAATGTTGTTTCTGTAATGCGTGTTTGTGTTTTTAATTTGTCTTATTGCTAATTTGTAGTTGTCTTACTGAGTAAAGACCAAGGAAGATAAATGAATGAGCATGATATATATGTCTCCCTATCATGTCTCTGTGGTGTTTCTTTCAACAGGACACCTCAAACATTGTTTCAATCAGTAATTCAATTACAGTTTCCAATAAGGAGTTCAAGTTCCAACTCACTAATCCGACTACTAAAAGACCTTAAATGGGCACTCCACCTATTCTACATGTCAGAGTCAATTGAATAGACAAAAATAGTACATCAGTGAGTGAAAGCAGTAGTGTGATATAGTCTTGGGATGTCATGTTTGAAAGATGTGGGCATTTCCATGGCACAGAGGGTGTCTTAAAAAGACATCTTTGAGTTGCATTATGGAAAATATAGGATCCACCATTTTTGGAGCTTGACTCAAAACAGCAAGTCAGATGTGTGATGTGGTTTATGCTTGATAAGAAGCAGTTCTTCCAACAAGTTGTCTGACCACATCGGAAATCAACCCCCGCCCCCAAATCCAATGTAAGAGAGGTGAGGGCTAGAGGCGGCTAACATTAGCCCCTTGAACATCTTAGCCCAGTTGACTGTCCGGAGAACTTATGATGTCCTGATTTCACAGTGAAGCCAGAGTCCACAAACCCTCTGAACTTTGGGGTAACCAGAAGTTAGTTTTTATCTCCTTTAGTAGAGGCTAACTCCCTCCCCCACTATCCAGGACCTGCACCAAGCTAACGGATCCCAGACCAGTCCCCCCAATGGACCAACTCCTGGTAAAACCACCCATGCTGAATTTTATCTGCCAAATTAATGGCCGTTATCAGTGTCAATCGCTACCATTCTAATGCTTCAGACGGGCAAAACTGCATCTACCGCCTTATGAAAGTGAAATTGTGTTGAGTTTTGGTTTAATACAGGATACAAACAGCAGTCTGCCGGGTGAAAGTCCTGTGTTTGTTTGATCAATTCATCCACACAGTGATCAACCATGTAAATAGATGATAAGATAATTACTGAATTGAAATTGTAATCCTTTACACTACAGGTTGCTGGAATGTCACCACCACCATGTTCCTTACAACACCTTCAGTAAGTGGTGTGTGTAAGTGCAATAATACACACATAGGTACCCTTAAATAATGAACATATTGCCACTCCATTAGGAACATATTTCCACTGCTTTTGGGAAATAATAAATTCAGATTTTCCATATCAAACAAAGGCGAGAAAGATAAAACACATGCAATCCGTAACATATAGAGCCATAAACTGATCTTACCTCCAGGATCTTGCACCTCTCGCAGACGATGTCCTCGCAGGGATGAAACATGCCCAGTGTCACGCAGTTCAGCAGGATCACCAACATGGACACTCGCTCGAACCACGTAGAGAACAACAGTTAAGGAACATACCAAAGACAGATGATAACAGCTCACAATGAGATGACAAGAGTCGGAAGCTTGCAGTAACAACAAACACCATTTCAATAGGCGCCCTCCAGTGACCTCATTATCCCATTCAAAAGTATCAACTCCTCTGACAAAGTGATGCACGGTAAACTCTTCAACTCCGATTAACTATCAAAAAACTGTTTGAGAGGAAAAATGAGCCACAGAAGGATTCTGGGAAAGTGTGAAAGCCCACCTGTGGAGGTTCTGAGTGGCAGTCATTGCTCCCATTTCCCCCCAAAAGATCTGTTTGCAAGGCGTGTTAGAAAAAATGTTCTGATTGTTATCGAGGGTGCTGGATAGACGCTTTAAAAGACATTGTGTTAGGCAACAAAAAAAAAGAGAACAAAGGAAGATGCTGAGAGACTTGGAGGCTGACTGAGAGGAGGAGGAGGAGGAGGAGGAGGAGTACAGTGAGCGTGAAAACATCCTGATGCATGGTGCATACAATTTATTGACCACAGGGTCGAAGTTGGCATTCCTAATGTGGTTAGGTTAAATGCCAGTCTGATCGCTACTTCATTCACGTTCAGCACCCCGCCTGGTTAACAATGTTAACAATGTTTGTCATCCAAGTGTGTGTTTGTGTTAAAAGGAAAACATTTCTTTTCATCTGTGAATGTGTGTGTGTGTGTGTGTACAAGTTTGCACACAAGCTGTGAGGACAAACTACCTGTCCGTCTTTTATCGCATTTGCCACTTGCTCATTCATCCTGCTGACACGTAATGCGGCTGGGTCAGCATGGCCTCAGCAGCCGAATCACACGCACACATAAAAAAAAGTGATTGCAGGACGAGCAACAACAGTGAAAGATGGATTTTTACTTGGGCAAAATATAGCCATCGCCAGGCTATCTTTTGCAGTATGAGAATACTAGACAATCTCATAAAAGCTGTGAAAATGGGACAGGTAACAGAGAGAATCTCTTATATCTCAGGTCCATATTTGAACAATAGTGATAAATGATCAGCTTAAAAAATACTAAACATGAGCTAAAGTGTTAGTCAAGGGGAAATTATGGAGTCAAGTCATCATACTCTGACTATAACGTGTATGTCAATGATACTAAGACGAGCCTTTTCTCTCTAAAACAAGCTGCAGATAAAACTTATTGTTCACATTGTTCCAAAAATCCAAACCGTCAAGACAGCACGGATCTTTGATGGAACAGAGACTTGAGATTTGAACTGCTCCACAAGAGAGATGCAGCATGGTTTGCAGTCTGATTGGTTCTGATTGGAGTGGATGGTACAAACATTTTTGAATCATCCTTACATATGTTAATGTGAAGTTTACTTATTTTCAGTAACCGAGAGCGCAAGTCGTCACCAAACTTCCATCATACCAGATATTTTCCAAAGAGACGCGCAAATGAATGTCCCAGTGACACTTTGTGTTCAGTCGCACACTGATGGGACATCGATGAACTACATGATTTTTATTACAAGCAACGCATATTAAAACTGTGTTGTAAGAAAAAACTGTGAGTTTTTTACAACTAAAAGTGCATTCAGATCACCAGACAGAAAGTAATGTTGAAAAGGCAGTGTATGCATGTAACAAGTGGAAATTTGAATGTGCGAAACTGACGCTAGGATACCCGGAGCATCATAGTTTGAAGTGCAGGGTCACTGACCAGCTGCTGGTTATGACAAGTTGTTTGCGAGAAAAGTTTGGGTTAAGAAAATATTTCAGGTCAATGTCATGTCATGGGGAATTATTAATCCCTTGCGTAATCCCAGGTTATTCTGCAGGACTACAGATTTGAAACAGAAATTCTGTACTACAAATTTGGGGTGTAGCGTTTCAAAGATGTGGCGTTTTAGCTAGCAAAGGGGGTCTAACAAAAGACACTTTGCAGTTGCATTATGGGAAGTATAGGATGCAGGGTTTTTGGAGCTTAACTGAATATTAGTTAGTATATCTTAGCCTCTGCTGCTTTAATTTTGACCATCATATTGGTATGATAAGATACAATCTATACAAGTATTAAACACAGGAGTTCCCCTTTAAGTGGTGAACTGTGACTGTTGGGAAACTACTGTCTCTTGCATGAAAGTCAGTGCTCCTCCACCAACTTTTGCTTTATACCTCACTAAAAAAAGTGCACTCTGCTTCCTGCGTTGGCTCTGAACACCAGCACGGAACATAAATCATTTGCTGCAGGATCATCCAATTTGAAAGCATTTCCACAGGATACCGGGCTTCAACGTGATAACTCTGTGGTCCTTCCAATACAGTATTGAACGGGAATATTGAATAATAGATGTAGGCTGGAGGGGAAGTGGAGTCTGTGACCACAAGGCCCCTCAGTAGCAGCGGTTGGGTAATGAATGTTGCATCTGGAAGGCAGCACAGGATTATGTCGCACACGGGAGGATGCACAGAAAGTTGTGTGAGTCCAAAGGGATGCAATTAAAAAGATCAATCAGTATGGAGAGTGGGATCATTAAACAGGAAACAAAAGGCTCGGGCTTGTAGTCTTGAGAGTGGCGGCACCGAAAGTTTTAGGGAGAGCAAACTGTTGTTGACATGCAGCGGTGGCATCGGCAAAAGTTCACTGCAAAGGACTGAAAAGTTGGGGCTAATTAAAAATAATGAGCTGCATGTGTTGTCTTTGTAATCATGAACCTACATCAGAGCTAAACACAATGTCGTTTTGGTTCAGTGAAGTTTAAGTTCATCATTCTACAGAAACTATATAAACTGACTGATTGACAATAAGATTTTTCAGAAATAATAAGTGATCATATATTCCAACACGCCAGAAGATGTTTTCTTTCCTCCCCACCATAACCTTCGTAGCCAACTTTGCACAATTTGAAGAAGTTTAAAAGAAATGATGTTTAAAAATGTTATAATCTTCTGGTTTGTGTGTACTATTCATGTTTAGACATAAGCATAAGCTCCATAAGCATTATGTACTGCAAAAAAGATTGGTAAGTTGATCGACCGTCTCAGACTCTAAGCAGGCCTCGGTCCCCACTGTTCAGAAAACTATAAATTCCTTCAGTATATGATAGAAATATTCATACAATCTGTGCATTTATAGTAACGCACCGATCCAAGGCTGATTGCAAAATGTTATGTGTATGGAGACAAACTTGATATTGCCTTACACTTAAGAGACTGATCCTAGTCACCTCCACACAGTAAGGAATAGATCTTATGAATCAAACACTGGCTCACAACCGTACTCGGTATCAGCCGATAACCATGGCCCCAGTATCGGCAATGGTATTGGTAACGGTATCAGGACTGAAAAAGTTGGTTTAGAGCATTTGTTTTATTTCTATTATTTGGTTTTATGCCGTCAAAAAAAAAACATTCAATAAATAACATTTAAAAAAGCATTTTACAGATCTCTATGTCTGCTTAGTTTAGGAATCAAGAATGAATAAAGTATCTGGTAAACTCAAATTTTATATTGATCGTCGACATATTTTAAATTCTGTTACCTTCTAAGGTCACAAGAGGACTCAGACTAAACATGTCACTGGTAAACCTTTGGTTTCCTCCAAGTTTTGAACAAGACTAGAATAATGAGCAGACCTTCTAATTCCTAATCAGCCCCTAACACATAAATATAAACAGGGTCATCTAATTTGCTGATATCACCAGTGTTACTAATAGAATTTTAAGTTTTCATAGAGTAATTGGTCTCTTCCTAATTTACGGTACTAAAGCAAAACTTGAAATTTATTCAAAACCTGTGTATTCCACCGCTGTACGTACCACAATAGAATCCAAAGTTGTCCTCATTAAGGAAACTTCCTCAGACTGCACAGGTCAGCATTCAAACTCTCACAATAACATACAAATAAAACCAGACAGCAATAATGTCCAAGTAAAACTACAGCACCAGTGAAGCGAACAGAAAGCACTCTTACTATATGTTGCACAAATGACAGATGCCTCTCAACATCTTGGGACGAGATTTCTGATGACAAAAATGCCCCAGAAGTTCTCTAAAGTGACTACAAATCACTGGATGGACGTTTTTTGCACTCCGCATTCGGTACAATGTCTCCAAAGACAGTCATCACGGTGACCTGTCAACATAAATACCGATGCTGAGTATCATTAGCGTCTGCTGCTTTGGACAGAGAGGTTGACTGAAGACATTACGCGGTCTGTTATTTAGCAAGGCTGCTATCTCGTTATAGGAACAATCAATAGACACAGACAGGTCGGGGTTTGGGGAGTTGGATGAACGGGGAAGACAGACAATTGACTGGCAGGCTGAGTGATTGGCACACTGACTAACAAGGCAACAAACATAAAGAAATAAAAGAGGAATAAATAAAAGAAATACCACAACTTCCTCTTACAAACAGAAAGCTAAAAAGATTCTGCCAAGGCTGTTTCCATTGGTGAAAAAAATGCATTTATCTAACCTCTGATTCCAATCCACTCCGTATTTAAATGGGTTCTAATTGTCCCATGCTAAACCCTTCAACAAAGTTTTAATGAAAATCCAAACCAGTTGTTTTTCTGGAATCCTGCTGATAAACAGACAACAATCCAAAAACTTTACCTCCTTGCCGGATCTGCACCCTTTCTGTAAACAGCTATAATCAAAATATTGATATTATCAGTAACCATATTGCTATATAATCACCATGACAAACCAAAATAATCCCTTGACTCTGCAGATCTCCTCATCTCTTCAGAGCTTTCATATCCTTTCAACTTTGGTTGGGTAGAGTGGCCTGAAACAACAGTTCTGGCTCAGTCCTGCTGCTCTCGTAGCGTTATTTTTGGTTGCAGTGGGAAGCTGCTAAAAAGCTATGATAAACGGACACTGTAGCCTACAACTAGCTCGAGAGCATAGTGGAGATTTAGATAAGATAAGATAAGATAAGATAAGATAAGATAATCCTTTATTAGCAGCGGGGAAATTTGCAGACTTACAACAGCGCAGAGTAAAGTGCACACAAGAGACATAGTAGAAGAAAACAAGCTAAAAATAAAAAATAAAAAATAAAAATAAAATAAAACAAGTATTATAAATAAGCAATAAAAAAAAAACAGTAGAAAAAACAACAATAACTGAAATATTATAGCAGCTGAAGTGGCCTGACCCACAAGTCCAAACGAATGCTACTGCTAACTTCAAGTGGCCAAAAAAAGCAGTTTTAACTCAGTACAGTCAGGGGGGAGGGCTTGCCGCTACAGCATAGAAGCGAAGTAGCTTTTCGGTGTCTAATGTTGAAATTGAAGTGTGACTGAATTTTTGATGTCGCCGTGCTGACTTTATGACTCTTTACTGCTTGTGTCACAGTTAGATTGCGTCTCAGCGTTCACCTCCATTCAGTAATTGCCACTTGGTGCATGGGCTCGCTCTGAGGGAGCTAATGCTTATGCTAAGGTTGCACGATATTGTTTATTGGGGGTCGTAAAATAAAACTCATTTATAAACAGAAAGACATCCCGGAGAAGGCTTGGGCATGGAGGATGGAGACAAAGCAAAACATTAAATATGAATAATCTGACTGATCCAATCAATAACTCTTCCTCAGTCTGCCCTCATTCTCTTCCTCTGTCTCCCCAGCTGGTGGGCTATAATTAAACAAAAAGGAGAGACACACACACACACACACACACACACACACACACACACACACACACACACACACACACACACACACACACACACACACACACACACACACACACACACACACACACACCTTCATGGTGTCAGCAGGCAGTGACGCCCTGAGGGATGGATTCAATTAGAGGAAAGATACACAAGGATATGCTCTGTCAAAAGTCTGAATGCGAGAAGTGTGCTCTGCACAATAGACTCACACAACGATTCTTTCATCAGAGCGGGAAACATAATCAAACTCATCAACACCTCCAAAAGTTCTCTGCTCTCATGGGTTCTTTCAGCTTTCCCCCTCTCTCTCTCTCTCTCTCTCACACACACACACACACACACACACACACACACACACACACATGTGTAAACACATATTCAAAGTCCTCTTCTGGTCTAATGATGGGGAAACAATATGCATGCCTTATGTCCTCCCCTGCCTCACAATGCTGATTCACTCTGATTCTGTCCACTAATGATCTGACACCAGACAGCAGGACTAAAAAAACAAAGAAGAGAACCATTGTGTGTTGCCTGTATATATATATATATATATATATATATATATATTTATATATATATATTTATGTGTGTGTGTGTGTGTGCGTGGGGCTCGGAAGAGAAAAGTTTGGTGTAAAAAAGAAGTTTCAACTCTCTCCAGCTCTTATATCTTTCATGAGAGTAGGGAAATGAATCCTCAGCAGCTAGAGATGAAGTGCACACACAGTCCGAGCTCGATCAATACAAACGAGCCTCTCTGAATAGATATTATTCATTGTGTTTACTATAACTCCCAAAGGACGTGGTTCTACATCTCCACACACATCGCACATCCTTGGCTATTTGCACGCTCTTTCTCCAAATCTATACCCTTTACAGACCGGGGCCGTGCATAACATAACTATTTTAACTTGAAGTGTATGTCTTGATAAATCAGCTTGAAAATATTTTTGACTGTAAGTATAATGTAGCATACTGTAGGTATAATTGTCACTGAATGTTTTGTTAAAGTGAGACGCCACCTTTCCACAGTCGCTAACACTTAAAACCAGGTGTTGCAGCATGGTTATGCAACATCGCTGTATATATACCTTAAATGGATTCAGAGAGAAATATTGGTATATGGATTGAGGGGAATGTCTTTTTTCAGATGAAAATGTAAAGCGAAGCTTGTTAACAGTTGAATAAGTGGGAGAACTGTCAATCCTTGACTGTATAGTTGAGGTATTCTGAACCTGAACTCATTTGGCTGAAATAAATATACTGAATCAGTAGCTTCCTTCATCTGAGCTCCTCTCTGGATTTTCCGTGTGTTTCCATGTTTCCATGGTTTATATCCTAACAATGGTTGGCTTCGAAACTACCCATTGGAATTCAAAAACATGTATGAGTCCAAGTTAAAACAGCATGATTATTGCTTACTCCATACAGTAACCCAGACTGCTTGATGCAACCTGGTGAAATTTTGTCTTCACAGCTCCCCATTATGCTCATGAAAGGAATTCAGATCAAAGCACAGAGGATGTGCAAAGGCACCACTACTTGATTAAAACTCACTGTGCCCTGAAGTTCAAACATGACAAAGACAGAGTCCCGCACTGCTGGACGCAATGTGTCTCTTAGCACGGGAAGCAGCTGGGACATTGAGCCGGGGGGGGCGGGATGGGTGTAGTGATATTCAGACATACGTCACAACGCGTGAGTGTGTCCACTTTCCGCAGGAAATGGCAAGGATGGATTTGAACAGCAGGAAAAACAGGACAAATGGACATGTGTTGTTGACTGGCAGTGTGATAAGAGAAATAATTAGAGGAAGATGGAGGGGAGGGCCCAAGAAAAGATGTGAAGAATCCACCATCGGCACATTATCAACTGGGCTATTACAAACTTCCGTTGCATGCCAAGTGACAAGCTAACTTTCTGGAAATTCATCCAAAATATCAAGGCTTATTAAAGTAAAGTTGTTAGTTTGTCTTGTCTCAATTGCTATGACCTTGGGTAATCTCAAAGTTTGGAGAAGCCTAAAAAGTCTGGCGTGGACCACAGACAATGTTTTGGGATTTAGCATGCAGTCATCCGAACAAAACAACAGGTGTACATGATAAAGAGTTGACGCCTCGATTGGTAAGATGACATAATTTGTTCCATTAAAAACCACGGTTGCTAAGATAAAGTGGATTTCTGCTGTGACACTACTATTGCTAAGGTTTGGTTTAGTTTAGGCACGTGAAGGACTTTGCTAGGTTAGCGAAAAATTGTAGTCTGTTGACTGTCAAATGGGAAGCCCTATCGTTCTGTTTACGCATCCAACCACAAAAACCTCCGACTGACGTTCTTTGCTCTATGAAATCATCGCTATTTGCTTCTTTTCTCCCAAGGAACAACAGTCTACTTTCTAATTTCTACAGCCACTAGAGATATTTGTCAACTGAACATAAGCGTATGTTTAATTTTGGGGCATTTCTTGAGAATGGCTGATGCTGTTTGCTTTTGTTTTTTGGGAGGACAATCTCAGATTTGGGCTGTCTTCAATGAAGTTGGAAGTCCGGACATTCAGATTCAGCCAGA
Organism: Anoplopoma fimbria; assembly: GCF_027596085.1. Classification (NCBI taxonomy): domain Eukaryota; kingdom Metazoa; phylum Chordata; class Actinopteri; order Perciformes; family Anoplopomatidae; genus Anoplopoma; species Anoplopoma fimbria. Next base: position 2,092,872 of record NC_072453.1, read on the forward strand.
AGTTAGTTTGAAAGAGGGAAAGTTTTTGGAACTTTACATGTCTGATGACAGTAAAACATTACACAGATGATTTAAAAATGGCCACCGTGAAGAGAAATGCTTACACTACAAAAACTTATTTTCAGTAGCTCCTCTATTTTACAAACCATTTTCTGTCTTTTACCCCTCCGCCTCTCTTTTACGTCTTTGTTTCCTCAGGAGATGGAACGGTCCTCTCTTCAGAAGGCAAACTTTCAAAAAGCCAAGAAAGCACAGCAGCTATATGTGAAGGTGAGCAAAACAGGAAGGAAGGTAGCTGAGGGTGAAAAGTGAGCTTTATCTCTCAAGTCAGAGACTTGCTGCTGCTGCTGCCTAACCTTTGCTGCTCATCTCTCATCAATCCCTCCTTTCTCCAAACCCCTCAAAGCTTTTCCTTTTCTCTGATGACTTTCTTTTCCCTCTCCTTTCGCTTTTTTTTTTTCCGTCTGTACCGTCTCACCCCAGCTATTTTCAGGGTGGGGATTGGCACAAATGAAACTTCTTTTCGGAGGAAGTATGCTGAACATGCCAGAATAAAATAAAATAAAAAAAGCGGAGAGAACTGAAAGGGGAAGGATGTTCATGAAATATTGAGGGCAACTGCTGCAGCCCTTTGTAATGCTCGATCCGTCACCGTCATTGTGCTTGAATGTGTGCATGTGTGCTCGTGCATTCACACGTCTACATTTATATTCTTATGCAAGAATCCCGCATGAAGAACTGCCACTTCATCACAAAAGTAGATGTCAGCTCTCTGGCTGACATTAAACTAGTATTATTCAGTCTGAGTATGTCTCTTTTATTTAATCTGTTCAGTGAATGCTTTCACTGCAGATGCCCAAATCTGAGTCAAGCAGAGAGAATGTCTAAGTTTGGGATACAAAATGAGGCAAGTAGTGGCCCAAATAATCCAATCTGATCAGCTTTATAACAGCTAACATTGCCAGTAGGCAGTAGAGCTTGGGATGGACATAGATAAGTGGGCATCATTGCTACAATTCCTGATTACGTTCTCAAATAATCAAAGATCTATGTTTTGGATAATGGTATGTACTTCTGGCAGTTCTAAAATCTCTGATTCAACAATCCATTATAGATTGTAATGAGTTTGTACAAAAATTACTGGATAAGGATCTCTACATTGTAGCTAACCGATATAAATATACAGATTCTCGCTGCAGAACAGACCATATTGCCCGAATCTTCCCAGCCACTTACTGATTCACATTCTTCCTGTGTAAGTTCAAAGTTGAATTGCATAAAGCAACACTGCTTTTCTCTTCTTTCTTAAAAATCTTGAGGACCGAGGGGCATTGCTTGAATAAAACTTTATAGGAAATGTCAGGGTTCCATGTTTATGTTCAGTGTCAGCACTAATTTAATTTATGCTTCCGGGCGAGGATCGTAACTATTACCACAGCCCCAAGAGTTTACTTGTCAGAAATTATTAATATTGGTCATTTAAAGCATTGTATGAAATACAAAGCTATTGATTTTATGTCAAGGACAGTTTCAGTCTGGCGGTTTAAAAAGCGTGCTTTTGACCTCAGAGATGATACAGTAGTTTGAGTTCAGGGAATAACGGCATTAACATGAATTTACTGGAACAATTCTTAGTTATTTTTCCTTTAATGAATGCATTTTAAGAGAAATCTGGTTCTGCTTAAACCATTTTCGATCTGTGTCCATAAACTGTTGCCATGTTTCCACAACCCACATGGGCAAAAAGAAGAGTGTTTTTCTCTGATACAGTCGTCAATAAGCGGCAGGGTGTTTAATTAAAACTACACCGCTTAAATTGAGTATTAAGATTGTAAATAAGCTGCCTCAGCGACACACTAAGAGGCGCCGGCGTGTTACAGCGGAGCTCCTCGAACTCGGGGGCGTGGAAAATCCGGCTGGTATAACGCTGCATATCCCAACTGCTCGCTGACGCGGCTATTCGGTAGGAGCCGGGGAGTTAGGAGGTGGAGGGAAATAGCAGCATATTGTTCCGCCGGCTGTATCAGTGCCTACCATATGAGAGGGTTGGGGGGGACAAAGCTTGTGTGAGGGAACAAGAGATGAGACAGGGAGCGACAGGCGAAATGTGAAAAAGTGTAAAACGACAAGGGAAGGAGAAGGAGAAGGTACGTCGACGACAGCCAACCCCATTAAACTTTTACCAGCTTACATTATTGATAAACTGCAGCCCCCTCCGCCCGTCCCCCGTAAGATGCTGTCCGTTTACATAGGCTGCAACTTTGCTTCATTCTCCCATGCGCATGAATATGGATACATGCAAATACAACAGCTATAACATCTCCTCTTCATATAAGAAGAGATACATTTACATGTGGGGGGGGCGAAACAAAGGGCTGACTTCACAATACGGTTGCCTAGTCAATATTCGCAGCATAATCGGTGTATGTTCTGTCCTCTTGTAGATACATGAGATGTGGATGCCTCATGTGCTTTCATAAGTGAGTTTTTCATATAAAATGTATGCGTTGGAGGGTTCCTAATGAACAGATTCTCTCCACACACACACACACACACACACACACACACACACACACACATCTCTCTCTTCAGCCAGGAAACACCCCTGTATCTCTTGCCACTGCGGACTGAGAGTTGCTAAGCAACGCCGGCTTTCATAGGGAAGTGTGGTGGAGTCACATCTCTTTTGCCGTGGTGTCTGTGAGCCAAGGTGATGGGGCAGAGATGCAGCTACGGAGAGCAGAACTTAAAGAGTCCACGTCATGAGTCTGACATTTATTTCTGCAACGACATCGTCAAGCAGAGAACCCATCCAGAACGTGAGCTTACTTGCTGATGAACCTTCGCTGTCCTGCACTTCTAAACAGAAAAGGTCTCAGGTCAGCGGAGTGCAGCGTGATGGCAAAAGCAGTAGCGTGACAAAAGAGATGTAAATTCATGTAGTGTCAAAAGACTCTACAACGTTGTACTCTCCTGTTATATGGCTGCAGGCCAGCATGTGAGAGAAGAAGGGAGAAAAAAGGTGAGTGGGAGAGAAATTTCACACTTTTGTAGGAGCTGCCTTGGTGACGTAATATTAGGAAATATCACTTTCTCCACTCCATGCAGCAGGAAGGTAGAAGATAAAGAGTACACTACGAGATATCACATACCGGTACAGGTCCTGCTGCTGTTATTGTGAGCTTCAAATATGCTAATTTCTGCAGTACAGTTTCATGATGTACATTATTTGCCCAGTGAAAGGGTCCGTTGCACTGATATAACTGTCGAATCAGCAGTTTTGTAAAGGCAAAGCAACCTCACCACGAAGAGTAATGGCCATTCTCAGTAGCGATTATTCTACTCTGCTGTTCACACACTACGCTTAGTCCCGCCCCTCAAACATAGACTGGCCAAACATAGCGTAGCATCAACTTTTCCTTTTTCAGGGTTTCTTTTGTGGATTTGGAGCGAGTCACGGTTAAACGTTGTGTCAGTGTGATACTCGTTACGTGGAAAGGTTGGAAGGAGATATACGCTTTACTAAGTAAAAATCTGTAGAGCTAATCAGAGTATGTCAGCACATCATTAACTGTAGTTAGTTACTTCTATGCTAAGCTAGCTACTAAAGGTGTGCTAAAAGTATAAACATGCTTCTTTTACCTTTAAATTATTGTAACAGTGAATACTAATGTCAGAGAGACCAGAAATCACCAGATAAGAAAACTGATACATGAAAATGCTGAAAACCCTGAATTACGGTCAATGATGATGTTTCTGGATGTCCATCGGCAAAGTTTTTTTTATTTGTTATTTCATATAGAGCCATGCACCTCACTAATATATGGAGAGCACACTGTTTCCTGCACTGTAAATGAAACTTGGTTTTGGACATAAATTTTACTCAACCAACACGTCCAACAAATAAGAGATCTTACAGTATAATTGCTGTTATTGTTATTCTTTCAGGAACACCTGTTCAAAATCCATTTTTGACCTTGGAAACAATAGCACGTGGGCAATCTCCATCTGCCGATGTGATATGAATGAAAGCTCCAGAAAAGCTACTATGTGAACCTTTTCGTGAGATATTTCTTTCAGTCAAGAAAATAATTTTAAAATCAGATTTAACCGTTAACATTTTTTTTGAGGCAACGCACGCAAAGTCATAACAAAGACAAGATTGGGATTAGACACAAATTCGGCCGAGGGATTCACGCTTGTCTTGGAGCGTTATGAGTCTACCTCTTGGACGTACAGAGATGAGAGGACAGAATGAGAAAAATCTGAGTGAAATGAAAGAAAAACAAAATACTCAGAGTACACAAACGGTCCGGCTATAAAAAAAAAATTGTGCTGAAGATGCAAGGCGTAAACTGGCTTCTCTTTCTGTCCAAACCCAAAATTGCTATCACTATCACACACACTTGCAACTGTCTCCTTTGCGACCATCATTAGTGCAAAAACAACACGTCCCTTGTCAGGAAAAGCAGGAGAGTTGGTTTGAAGCATTTGAATGAACAACCAGTGCTGTCATTTCACTGGCAAGGATACTCTTTTTTTCTACATGCACAGACAAAGCAATATGGACACACCTGTTAAAACTCAAGGGAATATACAGCACTGTAATCACACAGACACACACACACACACACACACACACACACACAGAAAGGCAGAAACACCTGCGTCCAGGAAGTGCTGCTCTCAAAGCTCTGAATTAACAGATGTGTGTTCGTCAGACGGGACACAGCAGCACATCCGTCATCCTAATTGACAGAGATGTACTGTGGGTACAGGGGCTTGGTTGTGAGATTGAGAACTGTAACAGCCCAGAGGAAACAGAAAAGCATATCAGATATGTATAAAAAAAAAAAAGAGGATGATTTTCACCAGAAATAAATCCGATTAGTGTGGACGTTTTTTGGTCAATTTTGAGCGCACACACTCACGTCTCATATCTCATGTCCAGTTCCTGGTGAGCAGGACTACACAGGGAGGGGGGGGGGAATGGAGGACTGAGCCTTTAAAAAAAATAAAAAGCACAAAGAAAGCGAAGATTGAGAGGTGGGAGAAGAGCAAATTAAACAGGCAAAAAGCAACGGAGGGAAAGAGAGATGAGGAATTAATAATTGATCTGCAGGCCGAGTTTTTAATCCCCGGCAGACTGCTTTTTTACCAAACTTTTTTTGTTCATGATAGACCAACACACACACACACACACACACACACACACACACACACACACACACACAAACGCATTGCAAGAATTTCTCAAGACACAAGTGGTCTGTCAGAAAGTCTGTGTGATAGACTGGAGAGACGCAATGGCAGAGGTCAGGCAGTGTTTCTATTCCCCGTGGCTTCTCATCAATTAAGCATCGACTGAATCGTCTCTCACTCCCTCTGTCTCTTTCAGTCTATCTCTCTCGCCCAGTCTCCAGTCTGCCACTGCTGCCATTTCATTCATAAGCAGTGCTATTTAGAGACCTCTTTCCATTCAGTGGAATTAGCATTGAATGCACAACCACAAACGTTTCGCACACACATAAAAAAACCAACACATACACCAGTGCCTGAGGAGAATCTGGTCAAATGCCACAGCAGACAAATAAGCTCTTCATTCTTCAGGGAGAAGAAGAGAGAAAAACAAACCTGGTGCCGCACTGTTACAGGTCAGCGAGAGGTCAACCAGCGAACACAATGAGAGAATGAAGGAAAGCTTAGAAAAAAAGGAGGAAAAGTGAAAGTGAAAAGAATTGCCCCGACTGAAAATATGCAAATAGAGGGGAAGTCAGGATATTAGGGAAAAAAATGCAGTGCGGCGCCAGAATCAGCATGATTAACATGAGGTCAGCTTTATCAACACTGCTAATCTGGCCCCCGGAACACAACACCGGCTAATATTAGGGAAGTAATGGCACGCTACTGTTGTCTGCACGCACACACAAAGGCAAGGCATGAATGGACTCTTGCACACAGGTTTTTCATGCGTTAGATAAACAGTTCAGCTACTCGGAGAAGCTAATTAGCAATCAGCGCTAACAACGTGAAAACGGGTCTGAGTTCGTGCAATGACGAGATGCAGACAGGAAAACGATCTTTAAAGCTTATCCGTACCCTCGAGTGGCGGTAATAAAATGATTTGGATGATAATATATTTATTCTTTTGTTAGTTAAAAGATAAGTACGCTTTATTCCTAAAACATGTTTGGTTTTCTCACTTTTGGGCATCATTTCTTACTGAGCATGGAAGTATATTTTTGACCTAAGGGAACAGTATGTGTAGCAAACATGATCTCAAATCAACTCAATGGTCCACTTTCTATCTTTCCAGAACTTTCAACCCCATCTCCAAGGTCTTCTCTAGCAAATGGAGCTGGCTTATGTTATGATGAGGTGTGACCAAAGCTCCACACCTACGAGATGACACTTGAGCGAGCCCTACTCCTTGAAGAAGACCGTGAGTTGCGGTTAAAAGCTCTGGAAAACTGGTGAACCTTGAGTTAAATGAGACTGTAAAACATGCTGCCCATAAGAAGCAAGTGTGTAATTGTTTAAATATGTACTGTTTTCTGCTGCTGTACTATACATCTGATCATACTCTGATAGTACACCAGTTTGAAACGTAGCTCTCGTGTATTCAACTTGACCATGATTCTAAAAAAGCCAGCACATCTGTGTCAAACCTGTAAAACAGAAACAGCTCTAATCTTTCTTTCTGTGTCTTTTTTTCTCATCCAAACATCTTTAAAATAACACAGAACAGCCTGTTCTCGCTGTCTTCTCTTGTCCTGCTCTGAATAAGGAGGATATAGAAGTGCATTTGAATGTTCAGCCCTAAATCACAAACACTTTATTTTTCTGCCTATGCTGGCAGTGATGAGATTGGCTGGTGGAGCATGAGGAGACATCTCACAGACTGCAGACACTGGAGAGGTTTGTTTTTATTACTGGTACTAAAATACATTGTACACTATCACACACACACACACACACACACACACACACACACACACACACACACACACACACACACACACACACACACACACACACACACACACACACACACACACACGCACACACACATGTGTGTGTGTGAGAATGTCAGCATATATCTATGATAACTGTACGTGTGTGTCATCTGCCTCAGTGGCGAGTTTTATGTCTCTCTGGATGAAAATTATTTTAGAAGAGAAGTGTGTGTTTTCGCCCAGCAGAGCAGTTACATTTAAGTTTGGATGGGATTCCAAAAGAGCCACTAATCTATTGCCACTACAAATATTGTTAAATATATGCTAAGGCTGGTCTCATGTCGTTTCTTTGGGTATTCCTACAATTTTACAATTACTGTTTGACACATAACTGAGCGGCTAATGGTTATCCACTTAAACACTCAGTACTGATATGATCATCTAATGCTGATTTAAACCCTAAAGCGATGAGGTCTAATGTTTCTTCTACAATTATACATATCATAATATACTAAAAAAGCACTGTGCTTAACACATATATGACTACTACTACTACTACTACTACTAAAGCCCAAAGTTTAGTCAAAAAATATAGATCTACATGTATGATGGAAATACATAACATTACACAATGATTTCTGTGTAACTGTCTATATCAAATTCAGTTCATTCAAGACATCATAAATCTACAATATCAAGCGTTAATATTCCTCTATTGCCATGGTATCAGTTCAAAATTTTACATATTTGAGTAAGCCACACTGCATCTGATCTTTAAGACATCAGCACCAGCTTTTGAAATTTGAAATTCAACCGTGATTTTGTTAACCCAATCGGGAGGTGCATTGACTTAAACTTACAGAGTAGAAGAACTATGAGTAAGGAAAAGTAACTTACTAATTAAAGTCTACTCGTTGCTAGGCTTATTCATGCAGTGTAAAATGTCATGAGCATTCAGGAAGTGCCCTGCTATGTGAAAACCATATTTTTGTAGATTACAGCACATGTGCAATGCAATGCAGAAAGATTTATGTTTTGTTTTGTTTGTTTGTACTGATGTGGGTCCAACAGATAATGTTATTAATAAGATGCAGCTTTTTACAAAATAGACTTTTGAATGCACCTTATAAATAAAAAAGGGAGTTCAGATTTATCCGATTGGTTGTATTAATCAGTGAAAAATTAGGCATGTGCAGTAATGTAGAAAATGTAGGATGTATCGAGAATTGTGGTGCATTAAAGTGAAACGTAATCAAATCGATTCGTGAGAAAAGTGATTATTCACACGGGTAAGAATCTCACTTGTAGAAATCATGCTCATGGTTCTAATTCACACACAAAACTTTTGTTTTCTCAACTTTCAAATTACTCAACTTCCCTGAGAACATAACCTAACCTTAACCATAACCAGTACATTTATAACTCCTAACCCAGACAATAACCTTAACATAACCCCACCTTAACCTTTACCAAGAACCAAGTCTTAACCCTGAAATCTAGTCATCTACCTTGTGAGGACCAGCTTTTTCTCCTGTACTGGTCCACATTATGTAACTGTAAGTCCCCACAATGTCAGTAAAACAAACATTCACACACACTCTCTTAGTCTAATAAGTCTTTAATATAATAATAAGTGGGACAGTTAACCTGGTGTAACTTCTGATGAGTACAAACATTTTTCTGGTTTTCAGTAAACTTAAAGTATCCCTTAATTTCCCCGCTGCGGGACTAATAAAGGATTATCTTATCTTATCTTATCTTATCATAAAGTCATTACAGAGGAGACCTGGGGAACCTGAGGCCCTGACAGAACAGCAGTGCTCCCTAAGCAGAACTCTGCTTTGTCTCCCTCCATCGACTCTACGCTCTCCTCTCCTCCGTTTTCTCCTCCCAGCCGAGCCAATCCTCTGGTACTGAGCGGCCCATTATACCAAGCAAATAAGCCATGGCTATAGGCCCTGATAGCTTCTTTAGAAAGGGAGAGCGAGGTAAGCAGCGAGTGTGTGTGTGTGTGTGTGAGGGAGCGAAAGAGCCTATAAACCCCAGTGACTCCAAAAGCTTTGCCAATGTCTAAGAACGCCTTGTGGATATAAAGTGTTGGATGACTTGAAACTTTCTCTGCAGCATTACAAAAAAAAAAAACAGGTCTGTGTTGTTTGGCTCCATGAAACATCAGAAAAGGAGAGAAAGAAAAGGAGGAAGACTTTCAAAGAAAAGAAAACAACATCTCTAAGAAGGACTGCTTCTTCTCCTGGCTTTGACACAGAGTTCAAGCGTGCGGCGGAACCCAAACAAGAGCAAACAGTAATTGAAGAGCCAAACCCTGAATAACCTCTCCCAGAGCGATAAGCGCCGCCACAAAGCCATTACCCAACGCGCTCCAGACCGCAAAACCTCTTACAGTCCAGATCATGTGGGGTCTGCTGGAGCATTCCTCCACCTACAAGCGCACCACACTGTGAGCTGGTATTAAGACGCTATCGAGCCCTCAGACCTTCTCTTGCTCTCTCTCACATGGTCCCACACACACACACACACACACACACACACACACACACACACACACACACACACACACACACACACACACACACACACACACACACACACACACACACAGAGTGAAAGCGGTATAAAAATCTGAACAAATACGTGGCTTGCAAACAGTGTCCATTTCTCCATGACAACAAAGAAAATGTTTACACTCCAGGGGAAGGCAGCCCCTTCTGAATGGCTGGGATCCGGTTTCTATGGCGACGGAAGTCGGCATCTCTGTGTTTGGGCACCGTGAGCCGCGAGTGTGTTGATGTTATGTACAGTACAGGAATGTGTACACATATGGCTGCGATTACACAAACGCACACATGCACGCACGCAGAGATGCGGCAGGAATATCATGTGTCTCTAAATTGTGTGTCTGACCAGTGGCTTATCTTCAAAGCAGCAGCGAGTGCTCTGATTGGCTGTTTTTAGTTTTAATTTAACTGAGCAGAAAGCCCTCTACAAAGACTTATGATGGTTTTTAATAATAGTTAAGTCATGCCTCGATGGGTTGTATTCTCTTGTTTAAGTAGTTACATCTGTCTGAGCCTGCGAAAAGAGACTCTTCTTTTCAAGTTAAGACAAATCTGCTTAAAATGCATCTGCTTACATGAGAAAATCAAAGAAAAGGGCTGGAAATAATGTAGGATTTGTCATAATTCCTCTGCCAACAGAGCCACTAGAAAAAAAAAAAAAAAAAAAAATATATATATATATATATCAAACACACAACCAACCACACACATACGTGCACACACTTAATCCGTGCTCAGCACTCACAGGGTAGTGCAGCGGGTAGCAGCCTCCGGCTATGAGGGAACACCAGTGTGCGCCAGAAAAAAAAAAAAAAAAAACAAGGCGGATGGAAATAAAGATGGATGGAGAGAGCTGGGGAAAGAATCAGCGACGGAGGAAAATCCAAACAATAGGAAAACAAACAAGAAGGGAGCCTCAAAACACAACAGCTCTGTTGAGAGATGGAAAGAGAGAGGCTGAAGCGAGAGGAAAGGGTCAAAGACAAGTTATTGTTTTTTAAAGCGGGGTAGAAGAGATGGAGTGAAATTGGACCAGAATGAGTTGTTAGGGAAATCGATATTTGTGCAATGAAAATGTCAGCATGATGTTTTGGCACCTGAATCCACCTGAAATTTGACTCGGGCGGGATTGCCTGTGCGGGGCAGTCAACATGGAGAGAGCTGAGCAGGTGGCTAACAGCCAACAGTGCTAACAGTGCTAACAACAGCAACAGCAACAGCGCTGATGTGTTATTATGTATGATGTTGTACTATGTGTTTTTATTTCCTGAAAGTCAGCAGTAACCGCCGTATTTGCACGGTGCAGATTGGCGGCGATTAGCTAGCCATTGGGACAAACAAACAGGGACTCACATGCGAGCATGTTAGTGCATCATCAATGCTCTGAATATTGTATATAGAACTTTTAAGTCTTAGACTGGACCACCATGAAACCATTGGCTAACTGGAAGGAACATATAATACACAACAAACGTTTTAAAAGAGAGTCTGCTTTGGTAAATTGTTGGAGTGGGATGTCTTTAAGATACTCAAAGAGCCTCCAAACATTTTTGAGACATTAAAGCCTGTTTAAGTCAGGCTGCAACCTCCGGTTCTGCCAAGTGAAGCCTGTGTGAAAGGGTCTCAAAACGTGCATTATCTCTGCTGACCAGCAGGGGGCAACTCCTCTGGTTGCAAAAAGATGTCTAATTGTTTATAAGTCTATGAGAAAAATGGCCCTACTTCTCACATGATTTATTGCCTCAGTAAACATTGTAAACATGAGTTTATTGTCTCAATTACCAGTGGCAAATCTTCTTCAATACAACATGATGTTCATTTAGTAAATCATGGTCAAATTAAGAGTCAAATGGACCATAAAGTGCCGTAAACTACTTCTCTACGTCACTCTCCGCTTTCCCAATATGTTAACTGCTGTTCATTGGTTGAGAGAAAAACAATGTGGCCATGTTAATCCAAGATGGCGACAGCGAAATTGCGGCGAACTCGAGGCTTCAAAAAGTCAAAAAGTCATGATGACTACGTTCGCTTCTTATATACAGTCTATGGTTTAAGAAGAAGCTCATAGCAAAAGCTTTTACCCTTTGCATAAACTAAGGGAAGAAAATAAGCAGAGCTAGTAGGAACACTGCGTTGTGAAAACAACAATATAATCCATCCATCCATCTTCCGTTACCGCTTATCCAGTTAAGGGTCGCGGGGGTGCTGGAGCCGATCCCAGCTGTCAATGGGCGAAGGCAGGGTACACCCTGGACAGGTCGCCAGCCTATCACAGGGCAGACATACAAGACAGAGACAGACAACCATTCACACTCACATCCACACCTACGGGCAATTTCAGAGTCATCAATTAACCTAAGCTGCATGTCTTTGGACTGTGGGAGGAAGCCGGAGAACCCGGAGAGAACCCACGCTGACACAGGGAGAACATGCAAACTCCACACAGAAGGTTGTCCAGCCCGGGAATTGAACCCGGTCCCCTCTTGCTGTGAGGCGACAGTGCTAACCACTACACCACCGTGCAGCCCACAATGGGTAATAAAATAAAGGGGAGGCTGGACCTAGAAGAGGAGAAGAGGAGTAGTAAAAGAGCAGTACACAGACTGGGTGAAGCTAATCAGCCAACAGGGGAGCAGGGGAATAAATAAGCTACAGGAGGAGCAGTCAGCTCTCTGGAGGCAGCGGAAAGAGGCCGGTCGCCTTCCCAGGTACACCCGGCACAAACAATGTGCCTTTCACACAGAAACAAAGAGACCAGCGAGAGGGGGGGGGAGCGAGACATGAGAGTCAGATCTACAGCACAATTAGAGCTCAACAGACCTGCCCAACACCAGGGAGCCAATACTCCCCGTTTTCCAGAACAATCAGATGGCCTACGCACACACACGATGGAGGCACATGAGTCTAACTAAACATCCTTCACTTTTTAATATGGCATCCCTCTAGCGGCTCCTCGCCACCTGGTAGTCTCCAGATGTGATTTAGCCGAGTTTCAATTAAAACCTGTGCTCAAATGTGCCGAACGGGGAGATCCGGGGGACGAAACCAGCACATCGCCACCGTCCTTTGTTTCAGATAATTCCCATCACATCTATGATTGCCATCTATTCTCCGCAACAGTCTTATCATCCAAACAGTCTACCACCTGTCCCATTTGCATTCGTTTGATCCCGGTTTGATCGGCCTCCGCAGTATTCATGTGAGAGCTGCAGACGTGTGGCATTGACGCCCTTCAGTGTGGCCGACTATAGCTCAGACCGACACCGGAGCTGGATTGGGTGCTGTCTAACACCTGGAGATTTTATTTTTCTCTCTCTTGTCACATTTAATGTTTATGACAATTGCAAAGAGAATCCAGCCTCAAGAGCACAAACTGTCTAGGTCTGTGTGAAACATCATTGGAGCTTAAACGTGGATGTCATCGGGGTTCGATTCATTGATACATTTGCTAGCACGGCGGCTGGGAGAGCCTAATAACAGAGGGAAAGAGCCAGCTGGGGAATGCTAATTAGCCACATAGGCTAACAATCAAATCTAATGGGTGCTGAGTAAATATCAGCGGTTGGCTAATAGCCATTAATGTCCTACAAGAGAGCCAGATAACTCTGGAATCAAGCTATATTTGTTTTTGTTTGTGTATGTGTGTTGATCCGGTTTTGTCCTCATGAGGATCAAACACCTTCTGACAAGAGGGAATATCCATCAATCTCCTCTTGGCAAAAAAAGCAAAAAGGCATGGTTTCAAAAAAATTCAAACTACTGCATTCACAGTTCATTAACACATCTGACATTGCTTTCATTAGTAATAAACCCCTGAAGGCACTACTTTCTCTTTGCATGATTTACCGCAGGATACACACTTTGTATGAGTGCAGTGTGTGGCTAAATGAAAGTGAGTGAAAATGAGCTCCGACGACATGGTTAGACTAACAAACATCGCTTAGCCAGTAGCGGAAGAGGGAATCATATCAATTTTCTCCAGCGAGAAGGGTAATTTTCTGTGAGTAAAGTAAGTGTGTGGGATCATTTTGCGGTGAGCGTGCTCGTCAACATTAATCAATACACAGAATTTGGAATTAACTAAAGGTGAGTGTTGAGGTTATTTGCTTTCTGCACTCCCAGTAATCACTGCGTCTTTCTGCCTCTACATGTTGATGGGTTTTACTCCACAATCATTTTCTGCTTCTTAAGTGAATTTTTTTAAAACTCCTTATAGTTTTTAGGTTTTTTTTATATGTATATCGTAATGCTACAGGTGCAGATTACCCCCACCTCTATTCGTAAGCGTCCAAAACCCACTACTGGGAAGCAGGACATGGATTTATAGGAATTTAATTATCGGAAAAATTCTAAGCAGACATTTAAACATCCGGTGGACTCGGACTAGCAGACAGCTACATTATGAAAGCGCCACAGTCCGGTGGAAATCAGGACATGTTGAGCGGCCCAGCTGGCCGCATGCCGCTCTCCTTCTGTCGCCGCATGGTAGCATAGCAACACGAACAAAACATCCAATTTCCTCCTGTAAGCGAGCGACTGTCTTTTGAATCGCAGCTTTGTTTTTTTAAAGTGACTCACACAGCTCTTAATTGGAGCGCCGGCAGCAGCGGCTATGCTAACCCCGTTAAGTTGATTCAGATTAGCATCAGTAAGACGGCTTGATTGCAGCTAATTCACTGGGATCACACGGCGCGAGACACTAATGGAGCTCCTAATGAGTGATCCATCCGCAAATGAGAGCTGAAGGCCACTTTGTAAACTTTTAAAAAGGGCTGCTGGCGTGGAGGGATAAAAAGAATAAAAAAAAATAAAAGGAGGCGAGGGGACTCTGTTTGACTGAGTGGGTAATCCACTGGGGATGCTGCGTGAAGATCAATTTTACGAATCATTTAAAGATCATGCTGGTGTTAATTGTAGCTGCGGGCCACGACCCTCACTGTGGCTTATCATTTTCACCATTTCTGCCTCATTACTGTTTATTTTTGTTTCAAAAAACAACAACAGCAACAGATATCTTGTCTGTCGTGGTACCAGTAATGGGTGTGTTCATCTAATTAGCCACATAATTACATTCATCAGTGCTTTTCTCTCAAGGCAAACACACACTCACACTCTAGTGGAGCCATCTTGTCCTACCGTCTTTGGTCTAAGGGCAGGGAGCCCTGTTTATTTGCGGCGGCACAAATGAGCGGATCGATCGACAGGGACCAACTCTCCATCGCACATCGTCTAAATGTCACACGGGGCCCCTCGGGAGCCACAGCTGTCCCCCCCCACGACAAAGCAGATTCATTAGGCCACGCGTAAATACACACATGCATCCTCTGTGGTGGTTCTCAGTGTGGGAGGAACTTAAGAGAAAAAAAATACGCACATAAGCAACAAAGGAAAAAAAACGTCAAAAATCCATCAGTGCTGACAAAAGCATAATTAAAAAATGTTCAGAAAGTGACAAGTAAAGAAGATGGAACAGACAGCGTATTGACCACAAGACAGACGAAAGATTAACATGCGTCCATGCCCATACACACACACACACACACACATTTTCCCCTGTCAGAGTTAAGTATCTCCATACACGGTGGTGCTAATCAATTCCCATTTGCATTATAGCCATGGTTCTCATTAAACCCCAGGTCCACTTGTTATTTTTTTCTTCCTCTGGGACTTTATATCCTTTTATCACACACTCCATATCTCCTCCTTTCACTCATTTTCTCTGGTAAGATATGGGAGCTTTAATCCCTGCATCCCTTCAATCAGAGGCAAGCAGAGGGAGGAGGCCATTGATCTGCACACACACACACACACACACACACACACACACACACACACACACACACACACACACACACACACACACACACACACACACATACACAAACACTCTTCCATATAGCTACGGGCGCTACATGTATGCATCTTCGTCACCCTACCGTGACTCCATTAAATTATCAGCATGCGTTCCATGTTTGATCAATAACTCTTTTATACGACATTAAAGGAGGGTTTCAACTGAGCCTCAGCCAAACCAACAAGGGCTGGCGGATTACTAACTGTTTGATGGAAGTTGCTGTTTGCCAACATTCATACGTGCCACTGCAACCAAAACAATCGTTCTTCTGTCTTTTTCTACACAAGCAGTGAATGTGTGTGGGCGGCTATCTGGGAACAGTGATGTGGAGGCAGCAGGTATGAAGCTGTGGAAGCCCCCCCACCCCCCACTGAGGGCGTACGGCGGTGCCTCCACTGCTATGAAACACTCTCTGAAAAAACTCTCTGTTCCATTAGCTCAACAAGCATTTCATTTCCACACAGCGACCCCCGGAAATCTGCTTTGCGCAAGGTGAATCCTGATTAATAGAGGATTCCCATAAAGCTTTGGGATTTACCGTCGCGGTTTGACGGAAACTCTGAAAGACTAGTAGGCTGAACGGAGAGTGCAGAATGCGACTGGAAGAATCTGGAGCTCTGGTGTCGATCTGTTTTAAAATCAGCTCGCAACCACAAGAGACCTTTGCTCAGCTGCTTGGTAAACTAAGCTCAGAATGATAAGCAGAAGCCTCTCCACCACTCTACATTATTGTCTCTAGCTATAGTGGCTCAGAGAAAAGCTGTCACTTCTTTTTACTCAATATGCTCAGTTTCAAACTAGGGTGAAGATCCGCTGGCTCTCTAGTGAGGCCTCCATTGCTGCAGTGCTACAGTGACACCAAACTGACTGCAGATGTCTGACTTGATCATGTGAAGACTTCCTGGTGTGGATAAACTTTGCAGTAGTTGTTATTCTTTTTTTCATTGTTATCTGAGATAATTTAATTTGTGCAACTGTGAAAACATGAAATTGTGACTTTTTCTCTTATTTGTGGCCAGCAAATGTGACTATGCAGAGAGTAGGATTTTGGGAAACGCTAGCTAGCTAATTCTTGTCTTTCCATTTGAGGACTCTATGGACCTCACCTAAGGGTGCATGCGCATTGTTGTGCTTGTTTCCATGGTGCCAAACTGACCAAGTAAATATCCACACATTTTTGTGTCAACTAGTGTGATGATTTCATGGACATAAATTTAAGAAAATAGGCTCTGAAGTTGCGTTGAATTTTGCTGAAATACCAGCCGATTTAAAGACACCCACAAAATTCAGTTGTTTAAGACGTTTAGGTAACTCCCGTGTACAGTTTTTGTTTCTATGGCAGTTTGATTATATATCCACATGTAACAGGTTTTGCCTGATTAGTAAATGTTCACCATATCAACTTAAAAAGTAAAGATATGTTTTTGTTTCTGCTGCTCCCAAGTGGCCAAGAAAAATCTGTTATCAAAGGTTTAAAGTCTCCACAAATAATTCATACTTAAGTGGTCGATCAGCCAACTACACATGTTCTACACAGATACAAACCGTGTGCACACACACTTATTGACAAAGGGAGGAGCACAAGGGCTGGATTTAGGAGTACACATAAATCCAGGCTACTGCCACGCACCAATGCAGGCCAACTGCTTACACACGCACACACTGATAAAATCTTGATGGAATCCTGATTCCAAGTCAATACCACATGATACACCTTGATGGAGATATGGCACGCAGTGATCAATATCTAATCTGCTGTATCGTAATGGACAGATGGACACCATCCCTTCGGGAATGTAGAAAAAGGCCGGGATGCAAACAGTGTCCACGTTTAGGGAATTTTCAAAATGCTTGAACCAAAGAGGCAGACACAAAAGCAATGACACTGCAAACGACCGCAACTCTCACACTGTCACAGGTCACGGGGTTGATGGAGTCTAAAGTCCCTCCACCCTTTCGTCTGACTGTCACTTTCCATCTCCGTCTCCATTCATCCCTCTCCCGCCTGTCTCTTCCCGTCCATCCTTCTCTACATCATTTTCTCTCTCTGGCTATCACATGGGAAGTCGCTGCTTACTTCCACTCATGCTTTTGTCTCCTTCGCTCCGACTTAGCCCGCTTCCACCTCCGTCTCTGACCCCATAATCCATCGATCGTCTCATGAAGTTTGCCACCATAAGTCAACCCTTCTAATGAGGCGAGGAGGACGAAGCGCACTACAACTAAGAACCTGGGAAAGGCTTTCGTTTTTTGTGAATGTTGATAGAAAAGACAATCAAACAACGTTAGGTAGCGTTGCAGACGTAATCAGAAACAGCTCCCTGTTTTTCCCCCGAGAACCGCAGACAGACTGTAGTGTGACTGATGGAGAGAAGGAGCCAAACGCATCCACAGACACACCGGCACATGCTCAGATTGATCCACTTTATCTCAACTCCAGCTGCCCTGTGGGTTGTTAAGATCCATCATATAGTATACAGATGCTGTGTGTGTGTGTGTGTGTGTGTGTGTGTGTGTGTGTGTGTGTGTGTGTGTGTGTGTGTGTGTGTGTGAGAGAGAGAGAGAGAGAGAGAGGGGGGGGTTTAATCATCCCCAAAGTACCCCAGTGCTGAAAGCATCTCCAGACACCATCTTGGATCAAATTGCAAGTCTGGAGGGGAAGTCGGATTTTTTCTCCAGTCGTCCGGTACGTTCAAAGCTAAAAAATAAAATAAGTGAGAGGGGAAGATGAGAGTTGTGACTTTTATCCCCTGTCCTGCCCAAAAAATACTGCTGTTACTAAAGTTGAGAGCATATTTTCCTGACCTTTATGGGTATCATTTTTATTGGTATGAAATCTAAAGCTCAGAAAGTCTTTTTTTACTCCCTTTAGGGTTTTGTCATATGGCCACCTGAAAGCCCAGACCAAGGTTCTTGTTTTTTGTTATCTTGTATATATTTGATCCAGTCAGTTTTGGTTTCAGATTACAGTGAAAAAAACCAACTCAACAACATTATATTGGTCTAGCTACGTCTTGTCGTCGTAGCTTACATCAGATGCGTCTCTCTTTTTCAATAGAGACCACCTTGTTGGACTAAACTTTAGAGGTTTTGATCCAGATCCATTGTCCCTGAGAGGAGGTTTCCCACCAGTCAATTTGGGCCCATAGTTACTCCTCATCTTAGCTATTCATTATATTGCTATTTGATATTCCAAAATGTCATTATCTTCTGGCTCGATCTTAGCTTCTATCTTTAGCTTATTAACCCGTTTTCTCTGCTGAATCAGCTTGACATTTAGTTCAAACCCATATTTTCGCCCCTTTTGTCTGCTTCCATTTGAAATGGCTTTGTGTTTATTCAGGGAGTGCAGTTAGTGACAGTGTGGGCTCAGTGTGGGCTTAGTGGTAGCTCCGAAAACTTGGCGGAGTAGCAGCGGGGGGCGGGGCTTAGCGAAGGTTCAATTCTTGATGAGATATTTCATTTTGGACCAAAGAGCATTGAGCCAGGTTATATATATAAAAAATAAAAAAAATGTTCAACCGTGTTCGTTCTCTGGGATTTTGTTGTCTATTTTATAGTGTATAATTACTGGAAACTAAGACCCAATGTGTATTCTTTAGCTTAGAAGCCCTTCATATGTACTTAGGTAGTGGGTTCTCTCCACGGAGTCCGCCATGTTACACCGCCATGTTTCTACGGTAGCCCAGAATGTACAAAACAAACACTGGTTCTAGAGAGAGCCTTGGCATTTTTACAATACTTGAAGGCCACTGTTCTCCAGATAGTTGTAATCTGCAAACTCACTGCTAGATGCCACTAAATACTTTACACTGGTCCTTTAAATTGGATGATTTTGAATCAAGGGCTAACCTATACACTAGCATTCATGCTGGAATGATTTCTTAGTGGATGTATGCTAATGTATCCTTAAAAGATTGGTCCTCTGTGGCTAATAGCTGGAAAGAGTAAGTTCCACTGGTTTCCAACAGTATGTTTATGACATCTGAGTCTTGGCTCAGTTATGACTTGGAAAAGTGGTGCGGTTTCTTACATGATTTGCTTCATTTTGAAATAAACAGAATGCAGCATTTTGCCTTCCATAAATCTGCTGATATTTTAGAATCTAGACCTCTATTCACTCTCAGTCGCTGAACTTCAGCTTCAAAAGAACGTACCTGCATGAAAAGACTTGGGTAGACAAAAATTTAGTCTGCATAATGCTAACTTTAAGTGCAATCCGACTCCAGGATGATGTCTTTTTGACAGAGAATGACAGAAATGGCTCTCTGCGTAGGTCCGGAACGATGCTCATTAAGTCAACATGAGTGTGTGTGTGATATTTCAGAGGCAAGCGGGTGAGGGCCTACTGTGGCGCTAAGAGAACGTGGGGAAAAAATACTCCTCTTTCTTTCGCCACATCTTTGTTATCTGACCCTTTTCTTACACCATTTGGTTCTCACACAAACAAATCTGCAAGCTCCACATCTCTTTTTCCAGAGAGGTAAAAATGTCCGCTACATGCACCAGCAGAAAGTGTGTATCAGCAAAGAGGCATTTGCAAAAACACATACAGTAGACTTAGCAAACACAAGCGCACACACACACACACACACTGCCCAACTGCATCTGGTTTGCGTTACCACGTCGACGGCAGAGAAGTGCATTGGCGCCCTGCTCCCATTGGTCCTTTGCTGCCGGCACTGGTTTTAATTGGCCATCTAAGTGCCAGACCCTCAAGCTCATACATGCACACGCACACACACAGCCCTAGCTGGGGGGCTGAGAGCGGGAATGTTCTAGAAAAAAACTAAAAGAAACGGGGGAATAGTGGCCAAGGTTTCAAAGTTGAGCTAATTGGGAGCCATTTTTTCCCCTCCCTTTCTAACTCGCATAGACCCAGGCCTTTTTAACTAAATATTCTGCACCATTAGCAGAACTATTAATACCCCTAGGTGTGTGTTTGAGAAAGAGAAAGAGAGAAAGAGAAAGAAAAAGTTTCGGTAATGAGAGAAAACAGCATACCTAAGAACGGGATAAGAGTGAAAAAAAAAAATGCGCATAAGGCTTCCTGCAATGAAAGAACAAAGTTGAAGCGTGTCACAGGGTTACCCCCTTTTAGACACACCTACACACTCATCTGGGGTCTCCCTGAGTCTAAGCCAGACAGAGTTTTTGTTTTTTCTACGGAGATGCTGTGATGGGATACACACAGCTGGGGAACACATGGAAGGCTGGCTCATGGTTGAATCGAAACCCACCACAAAAAAAACAAAAAAACGGATTTCACACACACACACACACACACACACACACACACACACACACACACACACACACACACACACACACACACACACACACACACACACACATTCTTTTCATAAGAAATAACATTTGGGTAAAATGACTTTTGCTCCACTACAACACCCTCCACGCCACTCATCTGGGTACCGCTGTTTTCGTCTCACCGGGGGCTTGTTATCGTGCACAAGGCGCGTTTCGTCACTGCCAAGCGTACAAATCCATCAGAAAATGCCCACTGCATGCTGAATAATGACATGCATAATCTGTCCACTCGTAGTTAAACCCTCCCTTGGTGGAATAGCACTTACAGAGTATCGCATGCGGCTAGTCTGCAGGGCTGCATTACTCTGGGAGCAATCCGTGCGAGGATCAATCGGTATCAGGGATCTGGTCTGCTGCCAAGAAGGCCCCGGCTACTCTGCTGCTCAGAGAGATGTATAGAGTTCAGCCTGTGAGTCTGTCTCTTTCTCTTCTCTGTGTGTGTGTGGTTGTAACTGTATAAATCAGAGAAAGCAACAACAGAGAACATGGCAGAAAGAAGAGATGTTCAGATACTTGGCCAGTGCTGAAAAATAGTGAAATGTCCCTTGTCCTCTGATATGACACGTGGTTGATACCTTGCTACCAGCAAGAAGATTAAAGGAAAAGTCCATTAAAAAAAAAAATCCATATTTTGTGCGTTAAATACGACCCACTCGTTGGCATTAAACAGGCCCTTTTATGCTATTTTCCGGGTGCATATTTTTATCTCAAGTTACAATTACAACATGTTTACATTCGTTAATGCTCATAATCCGCCTTGTTTTTCTCATCCTGGCTGTCCTGCAGCACCTCTTCTCACCCTCTCTCTGAAACGCTCCGTTGTAGCGCTTGCTCCTCCCTCCAGAAAGAAAAGTCTGCCCTGATTGGTCAGCTAGCCCGCTCTGTTGTGATTGGTCAATGGTTCACATTTCAAAAAACTCTTCCTCCGGAGCTCCAGCTCTGTCTCTCTCTTTTGCTGTTTGAGGGCGGGCCAAACTAGCCGGAGAGTTTTACGTCACTACTGTAACATTGTGACCTCATAAAGTTACGAAAGTGAGGGAGATAATTCAATGGAGCTGTTTCAGGCAGCTCAGGAGCTTCTGAGGGGGAGGGTAACTCCTTTTAGGTTTTATACTCTACGGACCTTTTACATGTAAAAAATATATATAACACACTAAAGAAGAGTGGAAAAGTGGAAAAGCATAATAGGGCCACTTTAAAGCTGGGACTTCAAATGTCCTAGTTTTTCTCCTCAATCTAAACTGATCTACAAGCAGTTGTATGCTCTACCATGCGTGATTATTTGTGTGGCATTCTTTTGAAAACCACCACAATGACAGAAAAGATGAGTCTTATCTATTGATACACACATAACATGTTCATATTCATGCGACCTTTGATAGTAGCAAGCCATGAAAGTTGTACTCTGGCGCTACCAGTGGGTGGTTAAAGGTTAATGGATTCCAGTGGCATATCAGCTAAATAGAAAATATTAAAATGCACATATAAACTTTTTTAAAACCAATCTTACTGCTTTTAATCAGTATGTTTAAAAGGCTCATCCTCCACAGTATTACTAAATACAGTGCTTCCATGTAGAGCGATTGCCTCTTCATGGCTCTGAAGTTCCACCAGAGATACATACTTAGCGTGTTTATTGGCAAGTAGAGAGTTGCTTAGACTGTAATGAACATACGTATCAGTAACAGGGGTAGTGAATGATGCTGCAGGAGTAGTTTTTTTAATCCTCTCTGGATGTTTTTAAAGGTTTTGACCATTGTTGCTGTGACTTTAAGTTACCATTGGAATCCTGACACACACTTATTTACACAGCATTTATAACAAACAGAGATGGAATTTCCAACTGCCTTCAAACGGAATCAACATCGTGAATGGATTAACTTGTGGGGTGAAAGAGAATTTCCCAAAGTTATAAGTTTACTTTGAAAGGCATATTTGCAGAGTTGAAGAAAAGAGTGCAATTATTTTCATTATTGATTAATAATAAAATCCTTTTTTTTCTTTAAGTATCCTCTCAATGAATGGCTAGGTCTAAATCATTTGAGAAGACTGTAGAAAAAAAACTAAATTATAATAAATAATAAATAAATGACAAGTACAATGTGTGTTCTTCTTAAAAAAAAAAAAATTGTCTCATAAAGATGCTGCATGGTCTGTATTCAGTTATGACACAGGAGTGGATGGCACAAATGCATTCTTTTGAATGCGCATATAGTGACTAGATTAAAAAAGCTTCCAGCTACACCTTTTCTATGACGACGCGTTCATTATTCAATTGCGCCACTTTTTGGTGTCCGCACACAAACTGCCGTTTATCCAAGCTGAATAAAGCTACCGTTTTCCACAAAGCAGCTATCTACAACGTTTTAGAGCCACCTTTGAAGTAAATGGTTTTTAAATCACAAAGGAAAGGCTGTTGGTGGAGTGTGCCTTTAAAAGATCACACAAAGCGTTTTCCCCCTCGGGTTCAGACGAGTGAATGGAACATCCTCATGACAGAAAAGAGGAAAATAAGTGAAGAAAAGTAGTGGCGGAAGAAAGAAGGGAATTATAGAGAAAGCCATAACGGGACAGAAGAAAACAAGCAGCAAAAATGAGAGAGCGAGCACAGACTATAGAGGAGGAACACACAAAGAGAGAGAGAGAGAGAAGGAGAGAGCTTTTTGAAGTGTCAGGCTGCAGGCTTGCTTGGCTACTGGTGGCACTTCTAATGGAGTCCGGGCTGCTGCTGGTGTCTGTGAGTGTGTGTCTGTGTGTGTGTGTGTGTGTGTGTGTGTGTGTGTGTGTGTGTGTGTGTGTGTGTGTGTGTGTGTGTGTGTGTGTGTGTGTGTGTGTGTGTGTGTGTGTGTGTGTGTGTGTGTGTGTGTGATGCTCTCCGGTAGACTGGAAGGTCTGTGCAGCTCTTGACTCTCCATAAAAGTTCAACAGCCACAGGGCTTTGGAGGGAGGCCATTCTACACCACAACACGCTCACCCCCCCAACCTGCCTGCTCCAAACACCCACACATCCACACACACTCTCATAGACACACACACACACACACTGACACACACTAACACACAGCATCAACACAAGCCCACAAAGCATGCAATGCTGAGATCATCGATAAAGCCACAAATATGGGCAATCAAACTTTAGGAATAAAAACACACAGTGACGCTGACACACACACACACACACATACACACACAAAAACACACACACGTCCACGGAGCACAGCCACAAACTGGGCAAACGTCAACGGTTTCTTCATACGGTCGGAACCATAACACTAATCCGAAAAAGATGGAAAGTATGACAATCATACATCCCGGATAGTGGGACAAAACGCAGAGTGTGTAAAGAGTAGCGCTTTGAATATTAATAGAAGAGCAGTTTGAGCTAACGCAAACCGGACCAGACGCCACAGACGGACAGCGTCACTGTGTTTGCCTTTGAACAAGGCAAACAGGAATGACTCAGACTGGTGCTAACTAGACCATCATTCACTGGACGATCCAGTGTACCGCTGCCTCTGTCTTCACCCCGTTGCATCTGTGTGTGTGTGTGTGTGTGTGTGTGTGTTTGTGTGTGACCACCACATTGCTTTCCCTCCTGCTGCATCTGTCCTGTGTTATGGTGTCTGTGGCTCGAAGATCATGCACAACACAAACAGGAGGACCGTGCGATCATTCAATGTGATTATTCATCAACTTTCAATGGAATCATAACCAAATTCAAAACAGATATATCGTGATACACTCCATTAAACTGATCACGCACACTATCTTCAACATCTGAACAGATGATAAAAATGTATTCATTATATTTGACTCTGTATTTGTGTGCATGCATGTAAATATATTCAGTGTAAGGCTAATTAAATGAAAAAATACTCTCTCATTTGTCAGGTATTAAATTCACACAGTAGTATGCAAAACTAAGCTTAACCATGTAGTTATTTCGTTTGGACATTATATTTATACAATTTCTAGAAAGGATGCTATATTCTCATATATATATATAATTACTGAGATATGAAATGATCTAGTATATCATGATGGAAGATTTTGGCATTATTGACCAGCCCTAGCAAAAACACAGTGGTGCTTTCTTTGTGATATGGGAGGGAATCAACAAATAACAAAGGGTAACACTGAAATAAGTAAAAGAGGTTTATCTCTTATATGCTACCACGCACACGCACACACAGTTTATATATTCTCATAACAGCAGGAAACGTTGACACATATAGTATCAAGATAAAGTATAATTATCATGAACTATTTTTTATTTTTTTTAAAGATTAGAGATTAGAGAAAAGATGCAAAGGATCCATGGCATGTACACTACTTGCCATGGACAAAAAGACGCAAAAGTACAGTTGTGACACTTTTCTAAATTCAATCTAAATTGTTTTCTCTGGGTTAATGGTTTAGGAACAGGTGAAACAAGGCTGTGGAAAGTTCATAATACATCATTTTTTTCATTATCCAAAAATGTTTTTAGGCAAATCATTTTTTTTCATTTCTCAGGATCACTTGTTTTTGTTGTAATACTCATTTCAGCCAGAAGAGGCTTAAGTGCACCACATGTTCCCAATAACTGATTTACATAACTTTCTAACACACAATATATTTGTTAAACGAGTAAGAATACATTAGAAGTTATCATCAGAATGTTTTTTTGCCTCACAGGGTTTCTGTAGTTACCCTATAATTTCAGACTAAAAAGCACAAAACATATATTAAAAGATGGTAAAAAAAAAAGTTGAGAGTTTTGGAAGGGGATCCTAGGCAGGCTGAGATTTTTATTTTTTGTCTGCAGTCATTATTGGTTCTTCCAAACTGGCCTCAGCTTGCGGCCATCAGAGTGGACGCCTGGTAGAACTTGGGGACGCTGTCACTGCGTGTCAACATCAATCAAAAACTTCCTAGATCTGTTTGACGCTGGCATAACACACTCACACGCCACACACACACAAAAAAACACAGCGACACACACACACACAAAACACACACACACACACACACACACACACACACACACACACACACACACACACACACACACACACACACACACACACACACACACACACACACTGCAGGGATGCAGGGGATATCTGAGAGGAGAGATAAGGGAAGGACAGGAAAGAAAGGGAAAGGAAACAAGTGGACAGGAAAGGACAGCAAAAGAGAAGAAACGTAAAGGAAAGACACAAAAAAAGTAAATCATATAAAGTACATTATTAAGATTATTATTAATGGTGGTGAAAATGAGAGGGAGGGAACAGATGACCGTTCCCAGCGGTGCTGTTTACATGAGTTCTAATGTGTCTCAAGGGAAGGAAGATAATTAAGATAATTTGTAATCAGTCACAAACTACTGCAACACATCATCTACAGCCCTGCCTTCATTTTCTTTTTTACTACCCACCTTTTCATTAACCCGTCCCTCGCAGGAGGGGGAGGAGGAGGAGGCGGTCCTCCTCCCACTCCTCCTCCTCCTCCTCCTGCTGTTGCTATTTTTATCCTCAGTCACTCTGACAGGTGAGCTTGGAAATTGACGACAAAATCTTATGCCTCCATTTCCATTCTGCTACTGCGGCTAGCCGCTTAATGGGTCTTTAAAATAACAACAAATAACAAAGTAATGTTATCGTGACTGACAATTCCATCCACACATAATAGTGGAGCTAAATACCACGTTAGCTGCTCCCATCACGCGGCGGCCAAGCGGCTGCTGACTACGAACTGCTCATACCCGTCAGTCAGTGGCCTGCAGTATTTTTGGTTCTTTTTGCCACCAACTGGATCCCTCTGCAGTGATGATACAGTTTGTTCCTACAGTGCGTGATTACGAGGAAAAAGAAACAATCGTAAAAAATGAAAAAACATGTGGCTCCGTGCTTTAAGGCATTGGCATGTTAATGCATGTAGTGAACAGAAAATCCATTCAAAATTGCCAATAAAAAAGAAAAAAAACAGAGTCTGTTTAGTTACTGAGGCTTGAAATTAAGATGGCTGTATGATTCATAAACCACAGTAATGGATCCTTTGCTTAGTACTTTTTGTTCTTTCAATAAAACTATGCATGCAAATATACACAACAACCAAACCGCCCAAAAAATCCTATTACTTACTCACTGTTCTGCTTTGCCCCCCTACGTAATTTTCCACAGGGATTTACACTTTGTTTAGAGTGGGAGTGTGCAGGTGGGAGCAGCTAGGACTGAGAGCTAGGGACTGTATTGATAAAAAAAAACGTCAACACGATGAGACTGATGTCGAGGTTGGAACCCTGCAGACCGTGTTTTATGAATCAACGGCGGGTAAACACTGTGACAACTAACTTGATATTAACCCGTGCTAGAGATGTGTAGTACACAACTGATTAGAAAGTTGTCTTAAACATATATAATATCATCCGTAAAAAATATATATCATTTGACAAAATGGTCTTAACTCAATGTCCACCTACTAGTCTTTTCTGGGGCATTTGACCACATCCCATAGTCTTCCCCTGTTAATCAAGTACGCTCAATTGGCATGACGTATGATATGATGATGAAATATAAATTATGAAGACAGTCAGATGTGCTAAAAAGGCTGTGCAAAAACCAAGGAAGTGGACCTTTTTAAACTAGCACCAAGGTCCAGTATGAAGTTTAAACTGTCAAAGAGAATGCAATAAAAGGCTCTATTTTGTCTTGTACATTGGGGGTTACAAACCCCCTAGAACAAAAAACAATGCTGACCAACATGTGTAGTACGCCAAAAGAGAGAAAACATACTGCTCGGATGAAGAGTACCAGTAAAGGATATGTACAAACATTTCAGGAGAGATGCTTTTTCGGCTTTTTACAGCTTTTTACGGCTTTTGTCTAAGACTATTTCTTGGCCGGCAGCAGTGGCTTCCTGGAGTCTGCGCTGGATGTCTGGCAAGCTCCAGCTTCGAGAAAGTCGCTTCAATAAGTGACGTGGTAATTTGTGAGCTTTAGAGGTGGATTTTGCTTCATTCCGGCGGAACTAAGCTAATTGTTTCAACCTGTTTCCAGTTTTTATGCTAAACAAAAGCTAACCAGCAGATCTTCTCGTCCAACTCTTGCCAAGAAAGTGTTGAGCGAATTCCCCAAAAAGAAGAACAATTACTTTGAAGGACCAGTGTGTAGGATTCAGTGGCATCAAGTGGTGAGGTTACAGATTCAACATCCCTTTTCAAGATTGTGGCCTTCAGGTGCATTCGTGCCACCAAATTCAAGCCGTCACTTCAATGTCAAAATGCAAAAGGCCTTCTCCAGAGACTCTCCCTATGTGGATATATAGAGCTAATTCTAAGGTGAAGAAAACAAAACCATTTTTAGTTTCATGTGAATATTCACCAATGAAAACATAATAATTCATATATCCCATATCTGCCAGTACATCCCCCTAAATCCCACATTATTTTCCTTTAAGTGCCTCCATCGACACATCTCTGAATCTTAAATGAATCTGCACGGGGCACCACACGAGAGAAACAAGGTATAAACTTTAAGTACGTTAAAGGAATGATCCTCCCAAAAAATGTCTATTGATTATCACTTCCTGCCTGTAGCCTTATAAGGTAGCTCTGAAACGTTGGTAGCTTGCTCTTTCTTGGAGGTAATATAGAGGGGGAAGTAGTATTCAACAACAATCACTTGGAGCATACTGAGCATATGGATCAACAGCGGGGAAAGTGGATTACGCTGCAGGAGAGGCTTGAGAATACTTTTGAATTTTTCTTGCTGTGACTCTGGGAAAACCCACTGGAATCCAACGTAAACTTTGGCAATCCAAGCTTACGTCTTCTTGCTAAGGAGAAAGATATAAACGTAGTCAGTGCCACCATTCAAGCCTACAGCTGGTTGAATGTTTGATAAATCATAACCCGATACATGTTCGGTGGAGTATTCCTTTTAATGATTCTGTATCTATGAAGTAAGACTTTAGGAGCCGATCTCTTGGCTGTCTTGATTAATACAGCAGGCCCGGTGTTAGACAGTGTTGGTGGTGTTTTAAGACAGTGGCTATTATTAAGGTGGGTGCATATGTGCTTAAGTGGGAGGACACTGCAGTGTTCTCGACAACCAAGGGGAAAAACTGCAGCTGACAGCACTTCCCAAAGGTACCGCTATCAACGTTCAGTCTGTTGCGATTCAAGCTCACCCTCTTTTTCTACGCCCACCCTTCCTTTCTTTCTTTCTTTCTTCTCACCCCTCCATCCCCATGTCTACCTCACTTCCTCCCTTCTCCCCGCTGCTTTTGTCAGAAACTCTGTGCACAACTGTCAGCGAGCTGCATTTTGGGAAGCGGCAATTAGAGGAGAACAGAGACTTTTTGGGGCGGTGGGGTGGAGGGGCGCACACACAGGCGTCTTGATTATTTTCCAGCAGGAGCGACCTCAAAAACTGTCTTCATCACTTTGGATAATGCATTCTTAGAACAGAAATAACTTGCTGGAGCTCTGTTTTCCAGTCTGATTTGCATAAAACTTTGGCGCCGATGTATGACGAGTGGGGTGCTGCTGTCTTGTGTTTCAGCACATACAGTATTCCTACATGCAAATGTCCCCTTGGACATGGCAATGCATCTGCAGCCAAGCATATGTGAGTATATTTCCTTCTCCCACACAGATATACAGCTTTCCTCCCACGCTGTCTCTCCCTCTCCATCATACATATACACATCTATCACACGCTGGTGATGTAACATGACCCTCTGCCCTATATTCTACTGAAGCCATGATTCATATAGCAGATGGGCTGCGAGCTCAAATGTGCAATTGACACACATTGCACCCAGTGACCCTGAATCCACCGGGTTAGTGAATCTTCAACAGGTTAACAGCTGAGGGGTCAGCGGTGGCTGCACATGGACATTTATCAAGCTGCCAGGTGTCGGGCCAACGCTTTCTGTTCATTTATGTCAAAGGAGAGTTAAGAGTTATTCAAAGGGTAAATCAAAATAATAAAAATAAAAAAAACAGATAACAAAACAAAGATGGGAGATTTTGGGGATAAAAGTATTGTGGTAGTATGTCTGACGTGTAAGTATGATAAGCAACTGACTTGACTGAATTACGGGTCTCTGTTAATCACAAACCACTTTAAAACGGACTAAAGTTAGGTTTTTTTCACTCTCGAATCCACATTACTGTATTCTTCAAGGGCCAGTTGTAGATTTTCAGGGGATCTATCAGTAGAAATTAAATATAAAAGTGTACAATCACCTAAAACTTAGAATCTTTGTGTTTTCATAAGCTTAGATAAGCCCTTCATATCTAGGGAGCAGGTCATCTTCATGGAGTCCACCGTGTTGGACCGCCATGTTTCTACAGTAGCCCCAAACAGACAATCAAAATACTGGCTCTAGAGATGGCCTTTCAAGTTTTAACATTCAATCAACCACAGTTTTCTTGGTTTGGTTGCTCCTAAAGTAGTGTTATTATGGTATGGATGATCCTTGAGCGAGGCAAACTGCGTTACCACTGTTTTGCACTCGGCAGTTAAGTTTGGAAAGGGAGGAATGATGGGTAGGGGAATTCAGTTGGTTGCAACCTGCAACCGCACCGCTAGATTCCACTAACTCCATCACAAGGACAATCAATTACTGGGATGAGTTTTAATTAGAGACGCATAAAATCCCAATGTGATATGATATAGTAACGAATACATCATGACAATATAAAAATAAACACTTAAAACGACTAGGGCAGATTCATACAAAATACTTACTTCTAAAACCTGCACTCTAATCCCAAAAAAAACTGCACATAAAACAGTTCAGTGAAGAGCACTTGAGTGAAAGCTAAATTCCTGACTTCAGCTTTTCAAAAACTTGACAAAAAGCTACCCAGTCACATTGATATGAGCAGGTAACTCCATTTTTCCACCCTCACATCTATGAACATGCCATTTTTCACACTGCATTCATTTTTTTTAAAACTACCCTCCGCGTGTGAAGCCATTTGTGGGAGAGAGAGAGAGAGAGAGAGAGAGAGAGAAGAGGGCTGGTGGATGAACACGGATGAGTTAAATGGAGACAAGTACTGATTCATTTGTTTTGGTTCGGCAAGTGATGGGGAGACCTTGACACACAAAAGATTAAAGCCCACTCCAGAGCGATGAGTCGCGGCCAATTAGAGCCATTAAAAACCATGAGATTCATATACATGCTAAAATATGCGGCGTGCTGTGAAGAGCCGAAGAACCGGAGGATGGAGAGCTTTTTCCACCAGAGTAGGCTGACTTAACTCTCTGACATTCTTTTTTATTGCTAAAACGAAAGAGGAATTAAAAAGCAGAAAAATTCACCCGTTGGTAGCCTGTGGCTTCTGCCTGCCACCCCAGCTTTCACTGTACGAACAAACAACAGCTATTTATTCATCTCATTTCCCCTTCAACCCTAACAAATGCAAACAAACAATGCCGCCTTTTAGTGCCGCCACCCACCCCGACAAAACCACTGATGAATGTTTTGTCGAAGCCAGAACAAGTACAAGCGATGTCCTGAATGCAGCAGCCTCCCACTGGGAATTAAACGCATCTTACGCAATCATTTATCCCAGCGCAGTGAGTCTTAAAATCATATATTTTCTTAAAGCAACCGCCCAGCGGTGGAGATAATTCCACTTTTTCAACTGGAAGGATTTTTAAGTAGTTGTTTTCCTGATACTTGAAGAGCTGCATTGTATAGAGCTGCTTCTTTCCAATTTTCTTTCTGTTCAATTTAAAAAATGCCCCAGAGTCTGCACAGTTTTTTTAAATTGCTTCTCAGGCTCTGGGTCGGTGTGACATTGAGATCAGAAGGAGAAAGGAAGAAAAAAAAGGGTAGCACGGATTTGAAAGCAAAGGGAAAGGTGGAGAGAGGCAGGGTGAAGAGTAAAGGAGAAGGTAAAACTGTGAGAGGGGTCTGGAAGACATTTACAAAGGAAAGAGTTAAAAGTGTGGTAGAAATGGAGGCAAAGGGAAGCTGGGGACAGAGGTTTGGTTGCACTGAGGCTGCCCTCTAACATAGACACTTCCCTTAATGAGCAGGAAGGATTCATTAAACTCTATGGCATGAAAACATACATGCATTTCATACTGTTCCTCAACAAGACCTACAAGACCTCCGTGTGCTGGATAGCTCTTAAAGGATATTTCGGATAATTCTGACCTCATTTCTATCACTTATTGGAGTTGCATTGGGAAAATTCCATTCACATTAAAATGTCATTCACTATACTGTAGATTTCTTTCCAATATACCTTTTTCCTCTTTCATATAAAATGTGTCTTCCAGACGAAGGGTAGCAAGTAATGCCAAGATATTGCAGGCTTTATGCATTATGCATAAAGCCACGACCGGGTCTGGCTGTGTGTTCAATAACGGACCTAAGGGTTCAACTCAAAAGGTCAGGGGCTCTGCATCCATCCGCAAGAAGAATAGACAACAGTTACATGAACAAACTACAGATATGTGGCTTTTGGAACTACTCGGTTAATCATCATTTTGTTTGTGCTTCTTCTGTCATGCTGATGCGTCAGTGTGATTTCTTCCTTGGTGGGATAAACTGTCAATAAAATTCTTTGAGCAGATTTGGCACTAATCAATCCAAACACATATGCATACTTGGGTAGAATGTGTTTTGAACTCCAGTGGAGATTTTATTGGCTTTGTTCGGTGCAGGAATAGAGGTCTGATATTTGACAAGAAAAGGGTTGGAAAAAGTAGGCGAAAGCTGACAGCTGCGCGAGACGCTATTAAATGAGCGCAGCGACAGCTTCCCCTGCCAATAATCCAGCTCCACTGTGGTTAATCAGGTGTCGAGTAAACAAAAACTTCGCCTTTTGAATATGAGAAGCAGGGATGAATAATTCAAAGAATAAGGTGTTTGCATGTGTGTGTATTGTTGACCTAGTTACCTCTCACTGTTCTTTTCAAAGAGCTGTTACCGCGTACTCTACCAACAGCTGAACTTTCTCCTGAGAGTGTGAGCTAGTGAGGCGGTTTGATGTTGTACATCAGTTGTTCCAATCCGTTTTTTCCCCCAGATGTACTCGTAGTCGCCCTTCATCAACACCTCCCGTCATGTTCCAAATGTTTCCGTTCAAATTTAATTTAAACTGGATGTAATGTTAACACCAGTAACTATTTTATATGTACATATTGTTAAATTGTACACTGTGGCCAACCTATCAAAATATTTATTCATTTTCATTTTTTAAAGATCCCTATTATTTGGCCATATTAACCAGCTATTAGGTATTAAGTATGTTAACTGTTTATCCATTAAGTTTGGCTAACTATAATATTTTTCCATTTCTTTTAGCTTACATTTCAACAGTTAGCCAACTATACTGTTTATCCATTATTTTAGCTAACAATTTCAACTGTTAGCTAACTATATTGTTTATCCATTACTTTAAGCTAACCATTGTAACAGTTGGCTAACTATACTGTTTATCTATTAGATTTAGCCATCAACTTTAACCATTTGTCCATTCACTTTAATGAACTATTTTGACCATTTAGCTGTTACTTTAAGCTAAATATTTCCACTAAGCTAACTATTTGAACTGTATATTCATTACTTTTAGCATACTATTTGAACTGTGTAGCTCTATTCAACCGGCTAGTTTAACTATTTTATTTATTCATTCATTACATTTAGCTTACTATTTCAACCACCTATCAATTACTTTTAGCTAAATATTTTCCAGGAAGCTAACTATTTGAACTGTGTAGGCCTATTCATAAGGCTACTGTTTATCCATTCAGTTTGGTATCTATTTCAATTCAATTCAATTCAATTCAGTTTATTTTGTATAGCCCAGAATCACAAATTACAAATTTGCCTCAGAGGGCTTTACAATCTGTGCACATGCGACATCCTCTGTCCTTCCCTCACATCGGCACAGGAAAAACTCCCCTAAAAAAACCCTTTAACAGGGAGAAAAAAGGAAGAAACCTATGGGAGAACGACAGAGGAGGGATCCTTCTCCCAGGATGGACAGAATGCAATAGATGTCATGTGTACAGAATGAGCAGCATAACAGAGATACAACACATTCAATGTATATGACATAATATTTCAACCCTCTATCTTTTATTTTAGCTAACTATTTTAATTATGTATACAAAACTTTCAGCTCACTGTTTCAACTGTGTATTCATTACTTTTAGCCAACTTATTGAAGTCCGTGCATTACTTTTAGCTTGCAACCATTTATCTTACTTCATACAACAAGTATTATATCAACAATTAGGTCTTAATGTCAAAGGATCAAAAAATAATGCAGCCAACCTATATATTAAGTATTTTGATTAGCAATTGCATTAGATTCTTTGTGATACAGCATCAACAAATGGCCCAGGATTCTCAGCAGTGACCTCAACTTTAACTGTCATTGTATGTGTGTGTGTGTATATATATATATATATATATATATATATATATATATATATATATATATATATGGTGATGTTATTCTATGCTTACTTATTCCAACAGAATGTGATTGAACACACATCAAAAGAATAAAGCAAAGTAATTATTTACTGCGTAAAGTTAATGTTATTATCAATTAATTATTAATATGCTTTACAGTTGTTGTGAAGGCAGTTTTGTACAAGTTGGTGGAAGTTATCACACTACACAACTGAGGCTATGTGTGAGTGTGTGTTTGTGTGTGCCATTTGCTCCTCTTTCTCACGACAGCTGCTGTACAAGTTTCAGGATTCTGTTTTGTGTGAAGTTTTCTGCGGCTTGGCATTACATACTGTGAATACAGTGTTTTCTACCGTTGCCTTAAAGCCATCTCTGTCAACAGTTTGGGTGGGCACCATGTCTTTACATACATGCACAGTGCTGGCATGTGGTGTGCTTCCACAAAGGACAGTGACTACTCCGTGACTCATAAAACCATTCCCGCTTTGTGTTTGTCTTTTCAGTACCCCTCACTAGAGCTTCTTGTGTCGGAGCCAGAGGACGTTCTCGAACAATACCTCATGCCAGTGGACGATCGGGTACTGTTTGTCTCAGTTTCCACCCATTTTTTCTCTTATTTGTTAAATATATGGTCCATTTTTTTTTTTTATCATACAGTGAATTGTACTGATGTTCACAGTGAAATAGGGAAATAGAGATCCACTCTCTACCCCAACAAAGGTAAAGCTGAATCCACTTTATGGTGGTTATACCTACTCGTTCCAGTATCCCTCGGAATTCCGATGCATGTTGTCACCTCAAGACCTACGCCCAATGCCAACATTCACTCGCACTTTATGAGGCAAGGATTGCAAGGTGTTATATTTACCCAACCCTGTCCTACCTTGACCAAGGGTTTTCTTGCAGAATTGTCGTTGTAGTATAACGGTGATAACGTAGCGCTACTGGTGTGCCTTTTTTTGATAGATAAAGAATAATTATCTGTGCAAAAAAAACAACACTCTATACATAGAAGGAGCTGAAAACTTCTGATTGTTCATGAATAGTTTGAGAAATGAGAAAAAGAGCAACCGCGTAGCATAGTTGGCTCCAAACCACTTTCCAAAGGATCCTTAGTGTATATTTGAGTGCAGCTACTGAATGCTCATGAACCGTCATGCTCGGTGCTTTCCTGGCAGCTACGCTGTAAATCTTTCCTCCACACTTCACCAACCCATCTTGTTTCTCCACGACTCATCCACTTTCCCCTCCCATCGTTTATACTCAACCTCAATGAGCTAAACACCACCTTCAAGAAACTCCACTACGAGCTTATTTCGACTAATGGAGACTATTTTGCGAGGTTAAATCCCCTCGGCCCGGTAAAATGTTCCCTGAGCTTGAATTACAGCAAGAAAGATGTGTCAGATCCTTGTTTCCTCAGATGTAATGTATAGTTGTCAGTGCGGGGCTTTTTTAAAGTAATGAGTCCATGACCAGCACAGGATATATAATCAAGCCAACTTGATAAGGGGCACACTGACCATGACCGGCAATTAATTGCAAGAGCAGCCATCAGGAATAAGCCATAGCGGGGCCAGACAGCCAAAGAGCAGGGATCAGTGATTGTAGTGATCTTAAAAGGAAAACATGCTGCTCTGCAGGGGCTGATTTGCTTAAGTGTGTACAGTATCTACGTCGCTGCATGTGTGTGTGTGTGTGTGTGTGTGTGTGTGTGTGTGTGTGTGTGTGTGTGTGTGTGTGTGTGTGTTGTGTCTGTGTTTGTCTGCTTGCATCTGCGTGTGTGTGTCTGCGCTCCAGTTTGAAAAAAAAAAAAGTAACCCAAATCAGAACCATATGCACCGGATTCACAACATGCAATAAAGTCCCGCGCGCTGAGCAATCACAGGTCTCCAAAGTCGTATATTACCCAATTTTGTGTCTTGTCTTTGCACAGTGGCTTACTGAGAGTGTAAAGATGCGGCCACAGCTACCGACGACATCATAATCAACTGGGACTGCACCGCAATGTCACCGTGACTAGGGGAGGCTGTAAAATGGCTGCCGCCGCAAGCGGAGATTGTTGCTCCTTAATGCCGAAAAGTGACGTTCTCTTTATGAGCAAGCAACTACAAACTGAGAGTCAGGCTTTTTGGGGTCAGGCCTTTGCTCCCAGGGTGCCTTGAGAGTTTCTGTCAACGAGTAGATAGTAAAATCGTCTTGTGATTGTGCAGTGAAGCCACGCTTGTCTATGTGCAAGCTGAAGTCTCTCTGGCTCTTTCTTTTCTCTCAGTGGATTCAGACCCAAAGGTAAAGCTGAATCCACTTTCAAACACTCAGCCATGGCAGTGTTGATGTGACGCCTCACTCGAGGCCAGTGTATACACACTGTCCATCCTTGTAGCCAGTGAGCCACTGAGCATAGCAGCAGATAGCATTAGAAGAGAACCAAACAAATCACAGACCGGCCACGGAAAGTCAAACAGAGAGAGAAGGAGGGACAGCGAAGCGTAGCAAAGAGGAGAGCAGAACAAATCTCCTCCCTCTGGACTTTCCCCCCACTGTTTGGGACTCGGTCGGCCCAGTCCCTCCATCTGTCTGCCGCGACGCCTATCATCCTTTCCTTAATTTCTCCATGGGGCCTCTCCTCACCTGTTGGGATTCCAAAGAGCAACAGAGTTGATTTAGCACTTGACAGTGAAGCGAGCGGGACTTATGAGGCTGTGGCCTGCAGGCAGCTGTGGCTGTGCAACGGAGGCTTCACAGGTGGGATTAGGGACAGAAAAAGCTGGACAGGGATGACAGTGTTTACAATTAATCCCCCCAGCATCACATCACAGCTCACTCACTGGGGTACCCGGCTTTGAAGCTGGCAAACAAGGGCCCACCCATTGTGGCAACCTCTGGTTCCGAAAAGTGAAGCCAATGAGGAAGTACGTGCACTTTCATTCTCCGTAATGGCCATCATGGATCGACTCAAAGTTAGATTGTATGGAACTAAATGAGAAAATGACTTCTCACTTGATTTATTACTTCAGTAAACATTGTAAACATGAGTGTATGTGCTCAGTCACCAAGTACAGCATGGTGTCCATTTTGGGATATATGGTCCCATTTGGAGTAAAATAAGCTGGGTATGCTTTTTGTGCGTGGCTATTTTGATATTGACAGGATCGCTACCAGAGCCGTATACGGCGTCTCTACCACACCGTTCCTCCTCAGCAGGACAAATATGGTCACTATGTTCAATCGTTGCAAAAAGCAAGATGGCGACTTATTAACATTTAAAGTATCGGTCAAATCTGACGCTATGTCTGTGGTCTCCCATATTTATAAATCAGTTAAGATTTGAAAATCTGTGCAATGGGCATCAGTAACTAACTGATGAAAATACTGTACATGCCCAGAAAAACATGACTCAATTTGAATGCTAATGTTGCTTTGTATCTGCTAAATGTGTAAATAAGTAACTGTTTGCTATTATTATTACATGCTAACACAGCTGGCACGAGTGGTTGAAAAATTGCAAGCTTTAAGATAAAGTTCAGTGAGTTTGAAGAAGTTTGTCCTGAAGATGGACCCGTCTGTGAGCTTAAAAACAGGTGATCTTCAGAGCCAGACGCTTTAGTCGAGCACGAGGGCCGAGGCGTGATGCGGAGTGTGTTTACATGCCGAGATAGATACGTGATCCTCAATGAGTGAAAATGTGAGCCGCGAAGTAAAACAAGAGCCTTACAGAAATGGAAACGTTGTGCGCGAGGAGCGATGAATCTTCTTGAGCGCGGGCCCTCTGACAGAGTTTAGGCCCGTCTGTGAATAATGTGCCTCCCAGGATCAAAAAATTAAACAAGGCAGACGTGTGGGGACAGAAACGGAGTGGGAGACTTCGCTTTATGTTCAGAATCTCCCTCAGCCCAGGCATGAATATGGCTCGTTCTAATGAAATGCGCATAAAGCGCGGAGATAAAACACCACTTTAAAACTGTCTCAGATAACGACTTTAATTAATTTGACTCGTCGCTATTGCTGTTATTTTACCTCCCCGAAGCGGCATGTCGGAATTAAAAGCGTTTATACGAAGATGTTTGAACCGGTGACATGGTGCGGATAAATCCTGGTGAGCTGTAAGCATTGTCAGAGGACGAGAGGGAGGAGGAGAGGGCGAGTGAGTGATGATCTTTATCTAGATTACTGTGGGTGCACGATGTGTGTATGTGTGTGTGTAAGTGAGCGTGTGTGTGTGTGTGTGTGTGTGTGTGTGTGTGAGATGAGTCATCCTCAACCTTAAACACCCCCTATAATCACAACATCAACACAGCAGAAGACACTCGGTGCTGGCACAAACATTCCCACACTGATCTGTGGATGGGGACGTGAGCGCATGTGTGTGTGTGTGTGTGTGTGTGTGTGTGTGTGTGTGTGTGTGTGTGTGTGTGTGTGTGTGTGTGTGTGTGTGTGTGTGTGTGTGTGTGTGTGTGTGTGCAGCAGAGAGTTTTAGTGATGATAGTTTTGTTATTGTTACAGTTTGGGGATTATCTAATGCTGCTTTCACCCAGAAGAATCTCCTCTCCATTCCTCTCAACACTGGGAAGGAACCAAAATAACTGCACGTGTACCTTAGTGTTTTTCCCTCATGGTTGATTTCAGTAAAACATTTAGAATGTAATGCATTCAGGGAAGTGATTGTTGTTAAGAAAAAGATGTTGAATTGCTTGTTGTATCTGACGTTTAGTTTTATATCATATATAACAATGAAAAGCAAAAATAGTGTTAGTTTTGTCAGCTACTGCTTTTCTTATGTCTTAGTCCTGTGTCAAATATCTGAAAATGTTATTATTATCTTAGTCAAAGAAAAGCGTCAAAATTTTAAGTATAGTTTTAGTCATCAGATTACATAGAAGATGTCAGTTAGTATTAAAAATATTTAATTTGTGTTTGAAGGTGTGAAATGACGGCGGTGTCGTGTTGTCTTCGTCATGTCTTGGTTCTTGACTTATATATTTTTATCATAGGTTTTCTTTAAAAAAAAACTCCCATTTGAAAACCTGGAATCAGTGAAAGTTTGTCCGATGAAAAAATGACTGAAACCATTTACTGATTATGGGTCTAATATCCCTGGAGCACTGGTGCTCTGTTCTAGACATAACATCAAAAGTTGCTGAAAAACTTTTTATAAAAAAATAAATCTAAATGATGTAAAAATAGAAAAGTATGTTTACACAGCTGTACGCTAAATGATTGTATTTCTGAGTAGCCCAATAGGCATGAAGTGACTGTTCCATAAGGCTGTAAATAAAAAAGGGCTGACAACTTTAACGAACACAGTCAACGAATTATGGTTAAAAGGGTGACCTTGTGCAACTTTAATCAGCTTAAACTGCCTGCTATGACGTAGCCGTTGGTTCAACTGTATACTGCAGGTGAGTGTTTCTCATAAAAACGCTAGTCAGTCTGAATCAGTCGGTAAACTGACTCTAAGTGTGTTTAAACTCAAATACATTCCACATTCTCTGTTGGTATCTATGCAGATATGTGTGTGTGTGTGTGTGTGTGTGTGTGTGTGTGTGTGTGTGTGTGTGCAGGTATGTCTGCTGTTGTGGAGAGGATGTGTGTGTGTGTGTGTTTTGTTATGGAGATGTGGCCGTGCTGTGAGTGGACAGTGAAGAGAGCCATTAGAGAGAGACAGCCGCTGATTAGAACCAAACTTCTACTTCTACTTCACTTATCGCTCTCACACTCACGACAGAGACAGACGGACACACTCCAGCTCAGATAGGAAGGGTCGTGCTTTATTAGCCTCTCTCGGCCTCCTGGCCACTCGTGCATGTGTGTGTGTGTGTCTGGGCATGTGTCACAGCTGTATGTGTGGGTTTTTGTGTGCATACATATAAGTGAGTGTGTGTTTGTGTTATCGGGGCCACTGCAGCTCCTCTCAGGCCTGGAGAGTGCAGTGTGCCTGTGGCTGAAGGACTTAAGTTGAGGCTGCAGTGATTAGAAAGAGATAAACAGCAGCAGCCGGGAGACACGACAACAGAGCGCACACCTTCATCATATCTGACTGCTTTGACCTTCATTCAGCCAGGGAAGGTTAACGGAACACCTTGTTTTTTTTTTTATCTGTTCACATTCACACACAAATCTGGGAGTTGCCTTGATAAACCAGTTGAACAAAGCCATGCATCAAATCCGACAACCAGCGAGTGACCTTTTGTCAAAGAAGCCGCACTATCCCTCTCAATGTACTCTCTGCCAGTCGGTCACAAAGCATCCTAAGTAGAGCTCAACCATGCACTGTATAAAAGAAGTGTATGTAGTCAGCATGTAGTCACCAATCGGTTTGTTGACTGCCATTTTGAAGCCTTGAGTACGTCATTTTGCTGGTTACCATCCATGATTTAAGCCGTCGTCATCTTGGTTTTATGCAACCAGAAGTGACTTAAGGGGGCGGAGCCAAGCACAACCGAAAGCTGAAAAAAAAATGTTTAGGCAATCAAAATGTTACAATAACTTTTTATGAACTGAAAACATGCTGTGAAAGGGTAAAAGTTCTAAGAAGAAAAACACGGACATTTCCCAGACTGGACAATGCTGTGGTAGCGACCTGTCACAAGGTGTCACTAAAGCAAACCCTGCTTTATGGTCTATTTTACTTTATACTGGACCATCATGTCATGCTGTGTTGAAGAAGACTTGAAACTAGTGATTGAGACCATAAACTCATGAAAACAATGTTTACTGAGGGAATAAAGAGAGAAGTAGAGTCATTTTCTCATAGACTTCTATACAATGGGACTTATTTTTGCAACCAGAAGAGTCGTCCCCTAATGGTCAGTAGAGATAATGAAAGTTTAAGACCCTCACACATCGGCTTCACTTTTAGGAACCGGACGTTTCCACTGGATCTCAACACACACTCGCTCACAGCAGTAACTCATTTCTATTTGCCCTCAAGGTCAAAGGCTGTAAGTGGAGTTTAGATTTCACATCAACAGAAAATAAACCTCTTAAATACCTTTAAATGATATACAGCTTTACACTCCATTTGTTTGGAGTAGAAGATAAATGCAGACATTCTTCATGCAGTATGGGATCTTGGGCGGAACAAGCATTTTAAGCTCTACACTCATTACAAAAGAAAGAAAACTTCCAATGATGTGACACCTCCTCTGGACTCTTTTCTACATGCAGATTGCCAGCTCATAAATCAAACTGTCCTCTTAAATGTCTTCCCTCTCGGTGGTCCTGACAGGGCTGATCAAAAAAAGCCTTCCCCTTCCATTCATCAAGTCGTATCGGATCACAGATTTCTGCGTCAGCCACAAAACGCTGTCACAGCTGCCGCCGCCTCTCTCTGCGTATTCAGCTGGCTTCACTTTTAGACAGTGCAGCGCCGGCCGATGTGCCGGAGCAGATGTGGACACCGTTTTGGCACTTCGGCACAGTGACTTTATTTAAAAGCTGTCCATTTTGCTTTTGCGTGGTCAGGGGCTGTTCCCGTCGGGCCACAAGTCAACGGTCCCTTCTCAGAGGGTTACGGAGGCGGGGGACCAGAAATAATGACCCGTGACCCCAGAAACATCTTGTGGGACCACTCTCTGACGTCAAA
Source organism: Anoplopoma fimbria (assembly GCF_027596085.1). Taxonomy (NCBI): domain Eukaryota; kingdom Metazoa; phylum Chordata; class Actinopteri; order Perciformes; family Anoplopomatidae; genus Anoplopoma; species Anoplopoma fimbria. The sequence goes on from NC_072453.1 coordinate 2,134,608, forward strand.
AAAAAATCTGGACGAACTGGCTCTGTTTACTTAGCTGACTGACAGTGATGGCTAATGTAAGTGAAGCAGGAGCAGAAAAAAGAACATAAGGACAATAATGGATCGTGGGTTGCAGAAATGTAAATTCACAGACAAATAGCAGAGCGACAGAGCCACATAGCCAGACAGAGAGCAGAAAAGAGGCGAGGGGATCGGAAGATGAAAGACAAAGTGGCTGTGATTCGATTGACCCTCTTAGGGAGGTGAATGCAACTGAACTCGGTGCTTCCACTTTGATCGTGAGAGATGGCGCAAATCGCTGCAATATGGGATCGTGAAAAAGCAAGAAAAACGTTGGCTTGGTGATGGAGGGAAAGAGCGGGAGAGAGAAGGTTGGTGGAGAGAGGTCACATACCAGCCCGAGGCCCGAGAGGGAGGGGAGTATGGGAGAGGAGAAGGGGTTAAGGGAGAGAAGGAGGGAGTACCGTACAAATCACAAAAAGGAGGGAGAATGAAAAGGGCAGGCAGAGGAAAAAGAGACAGTGGTGGAAGTAGTACTATAATGTCCTACCCAAACAGCAGTGCTGTTCTTTCACCTTCATTGCACTAAAGCAAACGCCTTGTACAGCTTCCACCACTTTCTGAGAGAAAAACATACTGAATTAATTAATACAGAAAGAACATTGTTGGAAAGGTTTTTTACGACTTTGAAAAGCTAAAAGGACAGAGTTCAAACCATATTGTGGAGAAAAAAAAATTGTGGAAATTACAAAATGCACAAAGTAAAGCCAGATTTTTGTTCTTGGCTGAGCAACCCGCTCGCTGGTAATGGCTCCAAAAACTTTTGATGCCAAAATTTGGATGCTTGTGGACGGCCATCGACACTTGTATTAATTACCCCGACGTGATCCCAGTGAAGTTTATTATGTTAATAAAAGCGTAATGAAGTGAGTGACTCAGTGCACACGAATGTGACTCAAGCTACGGAACAGGAACAAAAGTGAGAGAAATGACTAACTTCTACCCGTGACGATACACGGAAGTGTCAGAAGTGAAAGGATCAGAACCTTTGAACAAACTAAAGGTATAATCAGAGTCTGATTATGTTGTAGTTGCAGGGAATAGCATTCTTCTGAAAATGCTCCAGGTTTGAGCAGTAAGTTCTGTCTTCACGAGAAAAACAGATTCAACTTGCAACTTGGAAACAATGCATCCATGTACTTCTACTTTACCATTTAGTAATTTATTTGATTTATAGAAGCCCCATTGTTCACTGATCTCTCTCTCTCTCTCTCTCTCTCTGCAGCCGAATCAGACCGCTGTATTAGGTTACCGCTAAGGCAAATTACAAAGTACATTTGCTACTGCTATGCTTCACATTAGATGCATTTAGATGGTGAACCACAGGGTGGATTTTATTGTGAAGCAGTCACTGAAAATGTAGTGTGCTTGCCATCGAGGGGAATTACATTGCTTTAAAGGCCCGGTTTTGTGCAGTGAGCTGAATGGAGCCTGTTCAGGACCGATGGTTACATTTACCTGAAAGGGACCTTTGTGGGCATGGGGACTCAGACGTTTGCGTGTCAGAAGCTAGAGGCGGAAGTGGCAGGAAGTTGATAGGCAGGATGGCTGGGAGACTGCTGTTGCACTCGTTAGCATGGTCTAACAAACACTAGACTAGGACAAGCAAACACTTACATACTTGTGCTAAGCAATTTTACCCAAACGAAACTTAATGAGCACAAAGCAAAAATGCTACAGGTGCATGCGCTGACAAGGGTGCTAGCGATTTGCTAGTTGATCCTACGATGACATGTTATTATGAGACTCCACAGATTCCAACGGAATAAGACTTGTCACTCTAATACCAACACTCACTGAAGAGAAAAAAGTCAACTTAGCTTTATATAAACATACAAGTCTGTTTTTGTGATCAAATTTGTGACAATTATTTTTCACTTACAATTGTCACTCAAATGTAATTTAAAGGCTTACCAATACCCAGCAGTTTTCATTATTAAAATTGCAAAACATTTATTCACAAATATGAAAAGTTAGTGCAAGACACTATTTTCTTCCGTAAATGACAAAACCAGCCGGAGCCGCAACAGGTTGGGTGAAGCAAGCCTGTCTTTACGTTTTTTGTAAAACTTAAATGGACCCCCTTTGGACAAATTTACCAGGTATTTCGCACACTAATTGCAATCTAGCTCCCTCCGACGGCCATAGTCTATGTCTCCATCTGGTGGATGAATCGTGGCACTGCACCCATCCTAAAGGCATTAACCTTCAATACAGGCCCGATGTGTCCATATAGACCAATGGGATGGTGTTTTTGTTGAAACTGAACTGAATGTACAGAGATCTGATCTGATTTTTCTAAACAAAGCTAAAAACACTTGTATTTAGATGGAATAATACCTATAGTGACATGTTAATACAATTAAATGAGTTTTACAATTACCTAAGAAAATTTCAAATGGCAGGGATGGTACCTAAATGGCAGATTCTTCATTTCCCCTCAGCTCCACAAAATTGTTTTGGTCTTATTTTAGTTGTTTTAGTTCCAGCCTGCAATTTTAATGTTTCAGGTCTCACCACTCTCATTCTAGTTCCAGGCAACTGTTGGCTAACATGTCACGAGAACAACTTTAAAAGATCAATATTATGTTCACATCTTGTTTTGCTTCACCCCCAAAAAACTTTAATAACCAGATGTCTTGTGCCAAAAAGTAGCCTGACCTGTAGTAGTGACACATCAGAAAACTGTTATATGGATCGTTCTTGTTAGGGTGAAAAACAATGTTGTCTGCTAAAAGCAGAGCAAGATCAAAAAACGATCTAACAGTACGGGTCGCTTTGGAAAGCTAAAGCAAAAGAAAAACCCTTTTGATTTCAATTGATTTTGAGGACTTCTTTCAGATCAATTCCTCTTCTGATCTTGGAAACAGCACTGTACATGAATCGGGGGCAAAAAGGATAACGAATCGACAGACATTCCCTCGAAAGCCTCGGAACAAAGCATGTTCAGTGTGCTCAGTCGTCTGCTTTTTGCCTTCTTTGCATAATCCTCGCAGGCTGCCATCTGTAGCTTTAACATGGTTCTCACGCCACACAGGGACCTTCCAGGGGTTTTCCCTCTGTCTCCCCGACATGCAGGGCACTGCCTCCCTCTCCTCTCCCCTCCATCACTGTATCCCTTCATGCAGTCAGAGCATCTCTGGAAGTCTGCTTTAATTCATTCAGACTCGCAGTCCTGAGGGTCGACCGGGAGGTAAAAGCAGCCCCGTTTTGAAGTGAGCCATCACTCATACTGTACACCTCCCACTCTCCTTTTTGGTCTGCTCAGTCCTTCTCTTATGTTTCTCCCCTGGCCAAATCTATCTATTCCTGTCTTCTTTCTAACTCTCCTCCCCTCTGCCAGTGCCCCGGTCCTTCAGCTTCTATCTCTATCTATACCAGCACATCAAAACAAACGATAACTCAAGATGGACCACCGCAGCCTCCCACCAGTTCCCATAAAAGACACAGCCGGCAGAGAAGAGAGAAGAGGAGAGGGATGTGCAACGGGGAGGGGGAGTGGGAGGTTTTGGAGGGAGCAAATCGCCTGATAACACTGACATAATGAGAGAAAATGAGAGAGATAGCGGGAGAGCAAATACATGCGGTGGACAGGGAGGGTATGCCACGATGGGTAAAAAGAGAAAAAAAAAAACAGGTGAGGTGCGAGGTATGGGGATGTGCTGCAGAGTTGTGTAGTAAATGGTGAGGAGGAAGCAAGTCGAATAGATGTGCAGGAGAGGAGGAGATGGGAGGGGTAGGGGGTGAGAGTAAAGAAGAGAAAGAGAAGTGACTGACTCTGGAGGGAATTGATTAGTGGACTGGAGCTGGGGAGAAATTCCTGCAAAGCCATGGAACCACAGAGGAAAGAGAGGGAAGGGGGGGGGAGAGAGAGAGAGAGAGAGACACAGAGGGTGGTTAAAGGAGAGGGAGGAAGCGCTGAATGAAAGAAAAGGATCCAACACGGTCAGGGGGGGAAACACAAAAAAAGTGAGATGAAAGAGTAAAGTGAGTAAGGGTTGGAGGGAGGGGGAGGATGAGAATATTGGCAGAGAGTAATTTAAGGCTGGTCACAGGGGAGTAAGAGCAAGGGAAAGGGGTGGTGAGGAGGAGGAGGAGGAGGAGGAGGAGGGGATGCTGTAAAAAAAGAAGCATGCACACATACACATAGATCGGGCTATGCTTTGCTCCCATTATGAAGAAAGCGAGTGATCGTCAAAGCGCAGTCTCTCCCCCACCGGTCCACCAGGAAGTGTTTCCATGCACAGGATGCGACAGGAGAGTCTGCAACACCGACATCATCTTACATCACGCTGCGTGCGTTTGGTGAAACAACTGAAGCTCAAAAGTCGAGATGGAATCATTTTGCTGCTCTCTGAACCTTAACTGTTACCACACGGCGCTGATTTCATCTGTAGAAGGTTTATTAAAACGTGCATATTTGCAATTTTTTTTTAAAACAAATGTAAGTTTGCAAACTGTAGCTACAAAATCAGCTTCCTTGCTCACTTACTAAAGTTATTTATTTGTGTTCTGCGGCGTATTGCTATCTGTTACATGAAGTAATCCATACTCTCTGTCTGTTCTGTATAAATTTGACTCCTGCCTACACTACAAAATGACAGCGTTAAAGGAGTCCTTCAGTTTTTAAAAAAGTGCCTGAGTGCATCCTTACAGAGATGCTAGCGTGGCTGTAGACTAGGGGTCTACGTATGAGTGGCACGTTATAGCAGCACCAGCTTCGGTGCTCCGTCTGTGTTCTCGAGGAGGATGCGTTCAGGCACAGTTCAGAGTGTGGGTCACCCACGTTTTGGCAGTGCTCGAAACACTATACACAATCACGGTGCAAAAAAGAAAAAGATTTGAAGCGTAATAAATTCCCCCAAAACCAAGCAAATGATTACTCTTTTCATGGGCTGGTTAGTACTCGCCGTGACTAGTAAACTGACTCCGACATCCGAGCGTACAAATTAAATGCAGTACCTAAAATACAGACAACCAATTTCACTTAGAAATACGTAAACTAAATTACACCACAGGGTCAGAATTTGTGTCAAAACATTATGTGCAATTAGAAAAGAGCTGCAGAAACCACGTGGATTTCAGTGCAGTGTATAAGCAGTATTATGCAACAACCTGCGGGAAAACCTTCGATTCCCAACCTCAGCAAATCCTAATCCTATGCAGGGATATGACTCTAATAGCTGCTCCTATCAGATTATAAGCTGCCAGCACCACGACGGGAGTCTGATGCTGGTGGAGAGGCGAGGAATGTGAAACAAGTCAGCCCGGGCCATGAATGAAGCCGAAATGAGGCTGATTGGATCCCCTCTGCTTTTTTTTCTCTGCCCTCCAGGCAAGGAAACACCAAAATGGCTTGTTATTCTTGTGCCACAGCCAGAAACCGCTCAACGTCTCTCATTTTGGACCAGGATCTTGCTTTCCCTGACGTTCACGTATCACAGCGGGGTCTCAGGTTGGCTCCAGGCCGCTGTGGACGCGCAGTAGAGGGGACCAAAAGACTTTCTCCGAAGTCAGAGGGGGAGAGAAAGACTAATCGGGATCACCTTTATAGGCCAAGTATGTGTGCACATACAAAGAATTTGACTCTCTCTCTCGATGTACTTACACAGGAATAGAAATAAAGACAACAAAGAAGAGGAGAAAGAAGAAGAAGAAGAAGAAGAAGAAGAAGAAGAAGAAGAAGAAGAAGAAGAAGAAGAAGACGAAGAAGAGGCCTATGTAGGGAAAACAACTGGCAGAGCCCTCGTTTAAGGCAAGCAAGCAGATTTTACAACCAGCTGAGGAATGTAGACATGAATCGGCTTTTATTGTTTTACACAGAGCAGCGGTGGGCTACCAGCAGCAACTATCTCACCACATATAAAGCCTTGTGCTCTCTTTTACCTTCATTTCTACTGCCCTCCAAAGCTAGCTCCGTCACCACTGTCCTCACATCCACCTCTCTGTGTTCATGGTCTCCCACAAACGTGCCTCCTACAGTGCAAAATACATTTATATACTATTTATTTGCGTTGCCAAATACATTTATCAAAAAAAACATTTGCTGCCTGGATTATGTTTACTGACACTTTTTTTTTCTTTTTCTTCAGTAAACCAAGTGTGACATTCTTGTACCTTTGATTGGTCACAGGAGGTCATGTAGTACGGTATAAAGCCCAGGAGGCCTGGGTTCACATCCAGTGTTACAGGTGTATGCTAAAACAAAATCAAAAGACTGTACACAGTTTAAGAAGTGGTTTTATAGGACTACCATGTTTGACTTTTCGGCTGTTGCCATCTTGTTTCTTCCAGAGGTGTAGATATTTGAAAGATAAAGCGTCTGCTAAATGACTGTAATGTAATGTAATGTTTGTTCCAGAGGTGTAGATATTTGAAAGAAAAGGTGGAGTTGGGTAAGAGCTAGCATAACAAACACTAGTCACCAGCTAACGTCAGTTAGCAGCTAGCACTTGCTGGCTAGCTTTGTTTGCAAGGTGCATCTGTAATTCAACTGTTTATTAATATTAATTGGGATGCTCATTTTGGCTAGCAAACACGCTTGTTTTAAGTCTACTTACCGGGAAAAATGAACGACCAACTCAGAGTGTCTTTAAGTCCAACTTAACACACTGAACACAACGCCATCGCAGACACTTGTCAATCTTAAGGTGTCCATGCCCATAATTATGCATAACCTTAAGCCTTAATATAATTTAAACAGGTGAGATATATAATAATAAAAGTTGTCATGAATAGGGGTATTAGCTATTGAGACCAAAACTGTTTTCGTTCCAGTTAGTTAACATGTTTATTTCGGCTGTAATATTTCGGCTGTAATATTGTGCATTTTAACATGGGGGTCAAAGGGCAATTATTGAAAAAATCGTAAGTAAAAAATCAACGGTCTGATCTGGTGCCTCATACGAGTGTAGACTTTTTCAATATTAAACTAAGACCAAGATCTTTCCCTAACTTTCCTGAAATACTTTGAGTTCCTTAAACATAGTCATAAAACTGCCACATTATTGACGTGGTTGAAGCAGTCAATCTCCTGTTAAGTGGGTTGAGAGCCTGTGCCTCCTCTGGCCATGGAGGGCTGACGGTTTATTTCTAGACCTTTCAAAGTTTTTAGGACCAAATGGATTCAATTCGGATAACACAAAGAGTCAGTTTGGAACTCTCATTATAATGTATTTATCGTTTCACAGCTGTTCCCTCTGTGCTGATGGTGCATTAAATATAAAGTGGTCATTGCTCCACCTCATCACCTCAAAGCCCAGCATTAGTTTCTGGGGGCTTTTGCAAATCAAGCAGGACTGAAATTATAAATCATTTTCTTTGAAAATATATAAATGTGCTTGAGAATCTTATGTCAGCTTGGTATGACTTACCTAATATATATGTTGAAACAAACTGAATATCGGGCTGTTTAATGTCTGCAAATAGAAAAAAATGCTCAACTCTGTCTTTTGAATGTGTTTATTTACGCTAATGTTACATTCTAAAGTGCTTGTGAGTATCCCCATATGTTTGTGTAGGCTATAGTATGCTATGTGTATATATATGTTACCCTGAGTAAATGCATGTGTTCGAGTGTGTGTTTGTATGTAGTTAAGTGTGATAGATGACTGTGTCTCAGCAGTAGCGTCGAACGCTGAGCCAATAGAGTGTGTTGGGGGGTCGACATGGGCCGTCTGGTGTTGGGGGGTCGACATGGGCCGTCTGCTAGCGATACACACCCTCCCTCTCCAAACGCGTACAGTAGCATGTCAGCTATGATGAAGCGAGGATACACGGTGCGGAGTTCCCTCAGGTATACTTAGAGAGGCACACACGCCTCACGGACACACCTCGTCATCACACAAAGGAGGAAGGGTGTAAAGACCAGGCACACATACAACACACACACACACACACACACACACACACACACACACACACACACACACACACACACACACACACACACACACACACACCCCTGTGTGTATACTCCTTTGCAGGGCTGTGAACACATAGACATACACAGAAGCAAAGGAACTGAATTGACTACATAGTTACTCATCCATATAGTAATATAATAGTTGAGGCCAGTTTGTCACTGGGACAGCGAGGTCATGTCAGATGTTAGGTGGCAGTAAATGATGGCATCCCCTAACACAGGCAATCCATCACACACTAACACACACACAGTACAGCTAGATATTACATGATGTTAGACTGGACCAATGTCTCAATTTTACAGATATTTTCTGATGGATATAAACACACCTCTAAATTTCTGGCTCCACACAAAAACAACTTGGAAAGTACAATTCAGTAAAATTTCAAGGTACCTGTCCTTTCCTTAAGTGTTTCCACCTCACACCAATTCAATACATATTCAATACATTCAGATTTTACATTCAAAGCCTATGATCAGCTTAAAAAGTAGGACGTGTTGTAATAAAATATACTACCCAACAGTATACAAAGCCGAATTAGCTCAATCTCAACTGGTTACAATAGGTTCTTACATGTTTATGCCTTCAATAACATATAATGAATTAATACTGCAGCCTGCAGTGCACAATTAGATTGACTGAATAAAAGAGAAAATCAGGAACTATTTGACCAAAGAAAAAGTACACAAAATTACCTGCAGTGCCAGCATTCAGTATATGAATGATTCTGGTACTCGTTGCTATGGATACTTTTGAGTCGCTACCGAAGAAGTAACAGGGCTCCACCAAGCCTTCTTACCAGGAACAATATCCCTGTGACTCTCACTGATCTGCACAACATGGGCCCACTCCCTGCTACAAACTGCCTGATGCTTCATTTGAACTTCCAAAGAAATAGTCCCACCAAACAACAATGTATTCACCTTCATTGTACTGCGATGGTGGCAAAAAATCTCACTAGAAGCAAGAAAGAAAAATAGGTTTTCTTTGTAATTTAGCTGAACCAGCCCTTTTAACCAAAACGGGGGGGGAGCGTGTTGAGCTCTGCCTAAGCGCCCATACATAACAACACAATCCACATCTTACTTCATCATCAGAAAATGTGATTGAGTTGGCGTGTTGCAAATCTTCCGCTTTTCTTAATTTTCAAGCCGGAGACGCGGCTGTCGGTAAAAACAGCAGTCAGGCTGTGTTTCCCTGGAGGACTAATTCCTTAAAATCACTGTGTAGCATCCATTTAACAGGAATCCTCCTATTCATTTAACACAAAAATCCTTCCCATCCATCTCTGCATATCTTTATCTGTCTCCCATGAACCATCATTTATGCAAAAACAGATGTTGCTAAGTCTGTTGCTGCTGTGATGCTATGTGTGTGTGTGTGTGTGTGTGTGTGTGTGTGTGTGTGTGTGTGTGTGTGTGTGTGTGTGTGTGTGTGTGTGTGTGTGTGTGTGTGTGTGGGAAGTGGAAGGAAGCGGAGCAAATAATATGCATAATCACAGGAACAAAAGGAGAAAATCCCTGACACACACACACACACACACACAATCACACAAAGCAATCCCACCAAACATGTACTCAATCATTCCTGCACTCGCATGACAATGATGCATATTTCATGAAACCCCCCCCACCCACACACACACACACACACACACACACACACACACACACACAGACATCATCCGCCCACACACATGCTCTAATATTCAACCTCATTGACAGCGGTTTGCTGACTCAGGGCTCTGAGGGGGTTAAAGGCCTTTAGTGTTGCTGAATGGGCTCCTGTAGGACAGACAAGCACACACACACACACACACACACACACACACACACACACACACACACACACACACACACACACACATACAGTACACGTGCAAACCGACTACCGCGGCGTCACCCGAGGGGAACAGATGGACTCAAGCTTTCCACACCTGCCGTAATTTACCCGTTTCAAACGCCAGTCGGTGTTTGCACGTGTGTGAGGGGAAGACAAGCTTCAGGCTTTGATCAGAAGCTCTGTGAAGGCTAGCCGATGCTTGCTTGCTTACTCTGTGTGTGTGAGTTTTTTTTGTATACACGTGCCAGCGTGGGTGCGTGCCTTTCATGTTGTTCGGCTGTCTACAGTAGCAGCAGCCGAGTTAAATATATTAAGAGCAAAAATATCATTCAAGCGGGAAACCTCTTGGAAACGGGAGACGGATCATCTTCTTCACCTTCAGAACAGATGTCGAACACACACAATATTTAGAAAATGGGAGATTCAATTTTGAAAGTCAATGAAAATTCAGCAAATCAACTATTTTGGCTATATACAATGATTGTTTTGTATTCTGGTATGCTTCAGCACGTATGAGTACGTCGAGTGCCTCACTGCTCTCAAACACACACACACACACACACACACACACATCAATCCTTCCGCTTTGTGCCTTCCACCTCTACCTTTTTCCTTTCTTCTCCGCTTTTGTCTGAGGCGCTTCTCATCTCCACAGGTCACTCTGACAGATTCTCTCTTCTCTTTATTCATTCAATTTTTTCCAGAGTTTAATTTGCATGCTTGAAACCAGGGTCATATTTTCACACACACACACACACACACACTTTTCATTCATTTGTTTCTGACTCCGATAAATTCATCACACTACAGCAAAACCTGTGGTGGGATAAGTAAAAGTCATAAATACGAAAATGGCAAAATAGTCCAAAAATACTTGGTGGTTTGAGGTCTTTGATGAAATAAATGAAACATAATTGTTTATGTAAAAAGACACTTCAAAATACTCCAGTTTCTAATAATTTCCTGACATCTAATACCTGTTACTGATACATTGACTCTGTGTTGTGGTGTCAGTATCTCTTTACGCTTTAATCAGGATTGATTTCACGTTCTTCAGTGCTAGCTTTAATATCTTTAGTGGCCTATTCAAACATTAGTGTCCATCCTTTACAAATATTACTTATTAAATATATCAAGTTAGTGTCATTGCTACCTTCCTTTTTCTACCTGAGGTGATAAACTATGACCATTCGCTAAACCTCATTTCTGGACCGCAATTGTTCTGAGAAACAAATAACGGTCTGATATTTATTTGTATTCGTTATATTACTTGCACTATTAATATGACTTACGAGTGGTAACTCTCTCATCATGTTAAAATGCATTTATGTGCCATGCAAGAACAGAAAGCCTGACAGGCGTAGCAACAGTAACTAAGGGAGAGGCGGGGCTTAGAGAACAGTCTATTCAGAAATTTGATAACAATCTTTTTTTTGATATATTTTTATCTCTTGAAGTCCACTTGCTATATTATTGCGTACTTCATATTATACTTAGTGATTTGTTTATTTTTTGTGTTCCCTTTCTGTTAAAGTAATTGCACCGCTGCCAGCAAACAAATCTCCTCGAAGGGAACCACTACATTTCATCTCAATCTCATCTTTTATGACTCACTTCAGTTCATTTTCTGTGCCAAACCATGTTTCCCACATCCCTCCCTAGACGGGGGTTTCCCTCTTTTCCAAAACCCTCTTCACTCTCTCGAATTACATTCTCCCCTTTCTTTCCCCTCGCTGCTCCATCCCTCATTCCCATCCCTGCTCCCTGTGCGGCGGCGTGCTGCGCCCGCGTAAAAAAAACCACTACAGCTACACAGATAGCCTGAGCGTGAGGCTGCTGAGGGTGAGGCTGCGAGAGAGAAAGCTGGTGTTAGGTGGGCGGACGGATGAGAGGAGCTGAGGCAGACAGACAGGTGGAGAACGGGAGAGAGGAGGACAGGGCAGGAGATGGAGAGAATGAAGCTAAATGAGGTAAGGTAGACGGGGGTGTTAAGGCCGCATCAGAGAGAGGGAGAAAGTGATACCTGTTTTCCCTATGGCCCCCCTCAGGCTCTTTCAGAGACAGCTAATAAACACACTGGGAAGCTGAACGCCTCAGCGCTCCGAGGCAAAACAATGGCTGCATCCTCTGCATAGCACAGCAGCCAGTCACAAACAAAAGACAAAGGGAAAATCCAGTAAGAAGGGTATGAAGAAAAGAAACATTGGAAGAAGCTCTGAGTATATATATATAAAAAACTCACATCACCATAGCAACTCTGGCTGAGGGGGGAAGGCAGCATACCAGAAAGATGGAAAAAAAACTAAAAAGCTACTAAGAAAGAGGAAAGAGCAGGGACAGAGAGGAAAATAAAAGTGTCCGGAAAGAGGGGATTGATAGGGGATCAAATAGTTAAAGAGTGGTGATTGGAGAAAACAATCTAGCTCGTCAGCAAAAGGTCAAAACTGAAGGGGTCGGTGGTTGAAGCTGAATGAAACTACAGTCTTGCTAGCAGCTCTGTCAGGGAGTCTGCTCATTGTGAAGAAAAAGAAAAAACCTTTAGATGAACTAAGATAAAAACAGACAACTCGCAGACGGCACAACGCTGTGGTAGCCTCCTGTCAATCACAGGTAGCCCCGCCCTAAAGCATAGCCTGGAAGGGTTGGGTCATTTTCTCATATTTCTATACAATACCCCCTTAAGTGAGCAGGGTCCATCTTCTGGGGACCATGAATACATGTCTTAAAAGTTTCCCTAGAGCCTAGTGCTAGCAAAAAAAAGAAGCAAAAAGCATAAATGGACTGTTATGATTTAAAATTTTGAATACTTTAATCATTCCTGAGAAAACCAAACACCAAGTGTCCATTTAAACTGTTGATTTCATCTGAAGCAGGTGGCTTCCAGCACTCCTTCGCCCCGCAATCCCTCACCTCTTCCCTTTTTTCTTCCTTTCCGCTATTCCATCCGCACTTCTTTCTGTTTCTTCCCCAGTGGTCATATCTCTCCACCCCCCCATTTTCTTCCCGTTCTCCCTCTCCATTTCCTTGGGGTAAAGATGTCCTAAATAATTCAGAACAGGGGGGCCTGATTTATAAGAAGCGCTTGTAGTGCCCAGACGTCTCAGTCTTGCTCATCAGTCAGACTCATTCTGGCTAAAGAACGGCCGCGGCGGCCTAATCTCCAATGACACGCTGCTGTCCCCCGAACTGCTGTACAACGTCAGCACAGTTAGTTCCAAACCCACCGGTGGAAGCAGGCTTGGCCGGCGAAATGACAAGCCATGATCTGTCTCTTCGTGTGTTATCGCAGTGGAGCAGCCAGGCACAGGCCGTCTCGGAAAGAAAATACATCACTAGTGACATGCGAATAAATATCCTAACTCCAGGTTTTTGGGTCATTTAAGTGTTAGTTGAGGTATTTCATGGTCTGGTGCAAGTGAACCACATCAACAAGGGAGGAGGAAGAATAACCACTGTTCCAATCACAAACCCAATTATCCAGAACACCAAGATAGACAACATTTGATGATTTTTTGCCCCAGGGAACCTTCATATGGGAGAACAAGCTTAGCAGAATCGTGACTGTCTGCTCTGTACATGGGGAGATTATAGTGGTGGGAGGGAAGCATATGATTACAATAGCCATTCTTATACACTCATTAAATGGAATCATTTGGAGTTAATTGAAGTATAGAGGAATTGAACAATTGCTCATTATACTGGGGCTTCCCCTCGCGGACCCCTGAGAGCCACCAACAATAGCACTGCCAGCCCTGATAACATACAGCAGGTAGAATTAAATATGTATGCATCTGAATGTAAAAGCATAGCTGCATTACGATGTATTGTACTCGGGAACACAATGTTCCAAAACATGATAATAAGATCTGGGGTTTGATACAATTGTGGTAAATTAGAATCCATAATTGAATCCGCTTTCCTAACTGAATTTGTTCAAATCCCTTGTAGAACTAATTTTGGTTTAGCTTTCAACATTTGCTAGAAACCAAAGTTATAAATAACTAAAACTCAACGATTCCATTGAGACCCGAAAGCATGTTGTTTTGGCTGAGAAGGGTGAAACACTGCAGTAGGTAGCCTGTAAATGAGATGATCAGCATGGAAATGAAATGCTGAGTAAATATGTATTTGACACAAAGAAATAACAGGTGTAGCCTGCAATCTTCGGCATAGAACCGGCAGGCCAAAGTCCAAATTAATTCCTCAAATCCTGATATTTTACCAACCTAGAATTAAGATAGACCAAGGTATCAGAATCCAAACCTACATGTTTAACCGACCAACCACCTGATCTTTTACCTGTTATATCATTCCCCATTACTTAAGCCCTGCAGTTAGTTAGTGTGCATGCTAGGACTGTACCAAATACTTTGAAGCTTGGTTTATAATGTTGAAATTAGAATTTTAAATTATTTTTTACATATCTATTCATTCTGTTTTAAGCTGTTATTTCTGCACATTTGCAGATAAAGAATATGCTACAGAAATGCTTTTATAATTACTCTATAGAAGTTTCCAGTGATGTCCACATAGGATTGTTTCAGAAGTGTGTGAAATTTCCAATAACTCCAGAGCACTGTCAAGTCTAGACGTCTAATTTTATTTGAAAAAGATCAGTTGGTATCATTGCTAGAATTCCCTTCATGTTTTTATCTAACGAAATATTGTGATTCAATCCATATTTTCACCGCCAACAAACAACTGTTTGCTCTTCCGCTTGCCGCACACAAGGGGTGGTCTAGCAGCAATCTAGCAGCACCATTAATTACATTTATACAACCACATCACACATGAAAAAGGATGAAGCATTTTAAATCTCCATTTGAAAACCTCAATAGAAGCTTGGAATGTTAAAATAAGAAAGACATTTTTTTACAGCCCTATTGTGTGTATTGCTATGTGTGTGTGTGTGTGTGGTGGGTTCAGGTCAGTAGGTCATCATACTAAGGTCAAAGTATCATGTTCAAACCAGAGGGGTGTGGATGGTGGGTTCTAATATGAGGAGAAGGTCAGTTAGGTCATCATACTAAGGTCAAAGTATCATGTTCAAACCAGAGGGGTCAGGCAGCCTGGATCAGGTGTCAAATGTGATACTTCCAGGGATAATTTCAATTTTCAATTCAGTTTATTTTGTATAGCCCAGAATCACAAATTACAAATTTGCCTCAGAGGGCTTTACAATCTGTGCACATAATGGGCTCCCTTTACTCTCAAGGGATGATAAGCAACATGTCCAGTTAGATCTGCTCTGTGGGGGTTGAGGTCCTCAATATGCAAACAGTCACACGGACACTAACTGAATGTCGATGGTCCCTGTTATCATTAGCTTTGCTGGTACAGACAAGTTGTCAACCTGTCCTTAGCAAGTCCACATGAAGGAACAGTGGGGGCCTCACTAGAAGCTGGGAGCTACTTAGAAAATTGACCGATGAGTTGCACTACTGAACCAAAACTAGCATTCCCCCTCTCTCTCTCTCTCTCTCTCTCTCACTTAAATTGTATTATTCAGGTCATCAAAATTTGCCAGCACAACTAAAAAACAAACAAAAAATAATTAGGCTGAGCAGATAATGTTTCCTGCATGGCTGACTCCGTCAATCCTCCTCAATCTCTGTCAAAAGATTTAAATCAAAGCAATTTGACTCCAGCCGCGTCAGTTGAAACAACAGATGAGCGTAGAGGGAGGAGGAGGAGGATAAAGTAATGAGAGTGGGATCGATGAAAATACCCTGAGAGACTGGTAGAAACAAAAGCCATATATCTGAGGCACTGCAGAGGGAAACAGCAGCAGTTTGCTTGGAAAGGTTTTTCACTAAGATAGATGGAGGAAATTAATCTTTTTGGTACTTCAGCTTGAAGGAGATTTTAATTCAAATCTTTCATAAACCAAACAATGTCAGTCAACTTGTCTACATTGCAGTTTTAAGCCTCATACACAGTTGCTCGACACCACATCTTGCCAGCTAGCTTTATTGCCCCCCCCCCCCCCAGCCTTCTTCTGTATTAGCATCAGGAATGCAAACTCAGCATGTTCACTCACTGCATGCATGTTCATTTATCTGACCTCATGTTCATGGAATACTTGTGTAATACAGACTCGGCTTGTGAGTGATATGTTTATGCAATTTTATTCGGGAGCATCGCAGACGCAAAGCCACTCTGTCAAATCAAACTGAATATGGAACATGGCAACAAAAAAATAGTGGACAAGCGTACCGGATTATGTAGCAAAAGGCAAATTTGTTTAACAAAACCCAACCTAAAATCCGTGACTGAATGGGTTTATAGAATAAAATGGTTTGGCAGCAAGAAAATGGGATATACAGGAAATATGTGATTAATTTTTTCGCAATCTACAGCTCTGAGTCTGCCACAGTTGTGAGACAGTGGGTAATATAAGGGGTTTTAATTAATCTGACAAAGAAATATTCATGGTTTGGTTGGGCAAAATAACCATATAAACAATGAGAAGGTAGGAACGTGTCTGCTGAGATTTTGCCATACCATTAAACCATGTCTCCTCGAAATGATGTTTAATATTATTAAACAAATTATTACATTTTTCCAGGAAATAAAATACCAATTTCTGCAAACAGGCACAGAGGTTGTAGGTAGGTGGTAGTACAAATAGCAGGAGCTCCACACCAGGAACCAGAATGTCTCCTCAGTCCCACATTTTTATCCTGTCAGAAGTAAGCCTGTGGGGAGATCATACGCTTGGTCGTGTGAGTGCATGTGTATCTGTCCGTCTGTCCATGGCTAATCACACATACTGTTGGACTTATAATGCTAATATTTGTTGTGTCCATTTATGACTGTCTGCTCAAGGATCTCTCGTGGTTGTGGTGATTCACGAAATTTTGGAAAGCCTGATTATTGGCCGGTTATACCGCCATTGAGCTCCAAATCCTCTTTCCTCTCATCGAGTTGGTTAAGTGATCAACAACTGCTTCAGTTTAAAAATAATAGCATTTTCGGCAATCGGTTAGGGTTACTCATTTTAACCATAGTAGTGATAAAAGCTACTCTGTCATTCAGGTTTGCCTAATCCCCTGCCAATATTACTTTAATCAGGTTTTTCTAGTTAACATGAAATTTCAGAAAGAGGACTGTAACGCCACTTTGTAATAATAAATAATAAAGCTCTGGTTGCAATAGAATTTCGAGAAAATGTACTATCACAATATATATTAATAAAGAAACACAAAATGATAAGTCGCCTACCCCTAATTCATAATACAATCTTTAATATTCAATAGTGAGTTCCTTGAAAGCGTGCTATCAGACGTTACCATTATGCATAACTACACATTATGAAGATTGAACACACTCATATAAGACACATGGCGTTGCACGAGAGCAGCTCTTGTTCAACACACACGGCCACATAAGAAAGGATAAAGGCAAACAACCAGATCTCCCCTGCGAGCCACAGGCACACGGTTTTATTTATGAATTTAATTTGTGTTTTTTCTTTAAGAGGCACTTGGCGGCCTGCCTCGATACAGAGGGGAGTTAGGACCCAGAGGAGGACAGCCAGGGAGCATTTTAAATTAGAAGCAGACGTCCTCTCTCTCTCTTTCTCAAAAGACAAAGCGAAGAGGAGGAAGTGAAGGGAGAGGGGAAGAAGAGAGAGAGACACAGAGGAGTCTGGAACTGGTTTTGAAGCCACATCTTGTAGGAAATCCTGAACAGAGCATGTTAACGAGGGACACCGAAAACCACGAGCGCAGAGAGGCTCCCCTCCCTGCACTTTGTGTGTGCACAGTGTGCGTATGTGTGTGTTACAAAGTGCAATACACACACTCGGATAGAATACATGTGCCATCTGAGCCACTACTGACAAACATGAAAAAAAAAACAGGCATACTGTACACACACATGGCAAGGACTGGCAACTACGCAATCACTGCATAAATACAGGTAAACACACTCGCACTGGATTACATATTGCACAAACAAACATACAGTGCGAGCTTGTTTCACGTCGCGCACGGGCAAACCTCTCCGGGGACCAGACAGGGTTTCCCTCTCTGTCTACATCTGCAAACTGGATGCAGTTACCCAGGGTTGATTGCAAAACTCTCACACACACACACATGCACACACACAAACACACACATGCAACAGAGCAGCGAGACCTCCCCATGAGCTCGTGGCCAGCTATGCTGAGTTAGCCTATAGTAATATGAGGACTAATAAAGAACAGATCTTACAGAATGGTACGCAACATTATGCACACTTGTTAAAAACACACACACACACACACACACACACAAACACAGGGGGAAGAATGGGAGCAGGGAGGTTGATATGACTAAGAACAAATATTACTCAAGACAAAAAGGCAGATCTGATCTCTTTCTCATCCTGCACGTGGGATGGCCTGCACCCTAGGGTGGAGCAAATGCATTTTTTTCTTCTCTTTTTCGCTCCCAGATATGATATTGTCACATTTATGAATGTGTGGGAGTGTCCGAATGCAATATGTGTGATGGAGGAACTGTTTGCATTTAAGTATCATTTGTCACTGTGTGGGATGCAGGTATTGCAGATTTCTGGCATATTCTGATGAGCTGTTTCTGCTGTGAGAGTGTTTGTGGTGGCTGGTGGGCTTTAAAGATATATATAGATACATTTTTTTATTACTTTGTCCAACTTCTTTTCATTACTTCTCGCTTCACGATTCAGTTACTAATCCAGCATGACTTCTTCGGAAGCAATAATGCTAAGCAGTAGTCACATACTGCAGTGTATAAAATGTAATGTGAATTATATTTAACAATATATACATACTTAAATTGCGTTGAGGTCATTATAAACCACTTAAAATCTCTCTAGGATGAACATGTATGAAGTAGGCCGTTTTCACAGCAGTCAGTTAATGGCAGTATAAAAAAAAATCAATAACAGGTGTTTTGAGAAAATGTGAGTCAACGTAACCACAAGAGGTCCTCCAGCATGCAGCCATTACTGGGCAACCCAAAAATATTATGCAGTTTGCTGTAGCAGAATGCAAGTTTAGCCGTGGACAGACAAATAGTTGCACTCACTCACTCACTCACCCACTCACAGATGCACGCACGCAAGCGTCAGATCGCATATTCCTCCTGGCGGAGATAATAATATTAATAATTGCTAAGTTTCATGTGAAAGAGGTCACTGGTAGTAATTGCTGATGGTAATATTAGCATCTTTCCGCTCAATGTTTGGTTTCACTGCCCACAAATGTACCACTGGTTCAGTTTCACAGAACTCATCGACCATATTCCCAGCCACTGCAGACAGCTGTTTCATACAAAACAGCACTGATGAAGCTACTGCACGGAACCTGCTTGGTTACCAAATGGCAGACGGACAAAGTTAGCAATTAGCTAGTTAACGTAGCAGAGCATTTAGCAGCTAAAGAGTCAAGTATTCAATAATAATTATAACTTAAAGAGATTGAAGGAGAGGGAATATATAATATTGCATATTTGGAGATTTTATTTCTGAAAAAGGTATCTCTCACATTGAAAGAACATGATTCTAAGATAAGTCTGTTACGCAGTTATGGCTGGAGCGCACTGAATGCCCCCCATCTCCCGGTCACCAAGTACAACTCTCATTTCATGGGGAATGTAACAGTTGATCAGATTATTATCGGGTGTTAATCACATGCACACAGATATTTTCAAAAAAAGTGGACCTCATTATGTGTATGTAGCCTGTATGTAAAACGGTGATATACGTAACCAGAGACGAAAAATAGAAAATATGTGGCTGTCTGCTAACAAACTTTGGGTTTTTAGTCAGTTTCGCTGCTCCAAATTAGCCACACAAAAAAAAAAGTTTTAAATCAGTTGTTGGTATGGTAAAGAAAATATTTCAATGCCCCTGCGCAGACATGCATAATCTACACAGGTGTTTGCACCTAAACTGGCTATTTAAACCTTTCCTCAGGACAGATTTGCTGCACTTGTTAGAACGGGACAACGTACATTAATTGAGTCGTTTTATGAAATATGCATATTTATTTTCTTGAGGTGGATGAGATGATTGATATCATGTCTGTATGTTAAATATGACGCTTACGTTATAGCCAGGGGACATTTGGTTTAGCTTAGCATAAAGACTGGAAACAGGGTTAAAACTAGCCTGGCTCTGCTGCCGCGTGTAACCAAATCCATCTCTATAGCTTTATAAAATGACCTTTTTGAAAGCTGAAAGTTTGACTCATCACAGCAGATAAAGCATAGGTGTAACTGATAACATAACTCTCGCCCTGTTCCACTTAAGTTTCAGAGTAAACGATACCAGTGACCCAGCGCGCTCAAGACCAGTTCCCTGAAACTGCAACCTAAATAAGGTCAGCCACAATCAGTGTCATTAGTTACACCTGTTATTTTCATGCACTGTCACCGAACTCCGGTCTCAGTACAAGAAAAACTTTGTTCATATTTTTAGATGATGCAAACTACAAATAATACTAAAATAACATAAAAATCCATGTCCCATTTTTTTCAATCAATACCCACATCAAATTCACTTAACAATGGGATGAAGCACAGCTGCTGTGGAGCCCCTTCATAAGGGTGACTCTATCATCAGGTGCTAATGCACTGAACTGTGACATTGCTCTATTTGTCAGTCTAAAAGACTACACCTGTTTCACCTGACCCCGTAACCGCCTCTAAGTCTGGTAAGCCTCGGACTCGTGGGACTTGATCCCGTTCCCTCCTCAACTGATCCCGGAGCAGGTGTAGCAGTATAACAAGGATGCTGAGGCTCGGCACTTTCACAAAACGATGTGATCTGATTCCGGAGCAGCCACTATCACGCAGTCAGCCCCCTGGGACATTAAGCTCTAATGGCTGCGAAACTGTAAATGTCACAGTGATTTGGGCCAAGCGCAGAGAGGAGAGAGCCCAATAGTGTCTGTGTGTATGTGTGTGTATGTGTTCACGTGTGTGTGTGTGTGTGTGTGTGTGTGTGTTAGTCATGTCAGAGCCACTGCCTGAGCAACACGGATCGCAGGGAAGGGGCACTGAGGTGAGGCGGAGTGATTACAAAAGACCTCGACTGACAGTGGATTTTAAAGGCAGATATAACACCGATAGTTTGGAGCAGGATAAAGCCCAATAACTGTTGAACTGAACATCTCAGTCAAAGTAATAATACAGAAATAAATAAATCTGTAACTGAACATCAAACTAACCATACAAAGAGTATTATTATTTATTGAATTGCCGGCTACTTTAAACCTACATTTTCTAACCATATTGCCAGAAAGAATCATGTGTTGAAGGTTTTTGGAGATTTTATTTCTGAAAAAAGTATCCCTCACATTGAAAGAACATGATTCTAAGATAAGTCTGTTACGCAGTTATGGCTGGAGCGCACTGAATGCCCCCCATCTCCCGGTCACCAAGTACAACTCTCATTTCATGGGGAATGTAACAGTTGATCAGATTATTATCGGGTGTTAATCACATGCACACAGATATTTTCAGAAAAAGTGGACCTCATTATGTGTGTGTAGCCTGTATGTAAAACGGTGATATACGTAACCATGTGACTCGTGGATTCCACGCAGCCATCGAGCACAGTTCCACCGATACGACGCTGTGTAAAACCTATTCCTATCTGCTCGGACCTCTAAATAGCAGTACTACAACAGTAAATGTGCAGACATCACACACACACACACACACACACATGCAGACTTTCCCATACATTAGCTGCACACAAGCCAACAGCACACCCATATATGGCAAAAATACTGTACATTACATCTACACACTTAACCCACATTTGTACAGTAAAGCTTTGCATGCAAGGTCTGCGGGTCTCCTATTTTTGTCGTAAGCGTTCCGTTCTCAAACAGCACATACAGGCAGATACGTATTTAATGTATATATTGTTTTAATGTTGGAGTATTTTAGCTCATTAGTCTTAATATTTATTTCAAAAAATATAAGATTCCGACTCGCATTTCATTTCCAACATTACATCATTTTCAGGTTATATTTGTGCTTATTCTCACATTTACAAATCATATGTTTCACTTTGAGCAAAACCGGAAAAAAACACTTTTTTGTTATGAGGACTGTTACAAAGTCTGATATACAGAGGTAGCATTAGCGGGCAGTCAGTTGCAATGACCGAGCATTGACTGGTGCACACACACACACACACACACACACAGGACCCACGTGCTCATCAATACATGGTCATGCCTCTCAAACCAATGCCTTCTTCCTTCTGGAGGAAGTTTCTTAATTACACACACCAACGGGGGGATTAGAAACAACAGACGTCCATAATGAGCGAGAAAGCACAAACACACATGGTAATACACACCAACACACACACACACATGTCCCCTCTGGTGGTCAGCCCCACTGTGCGGACATGGCTGGTCAAGTTCATTAGCTTTCACTCAGCCTCTGCTGTATTAATTGGAACAAAGAAGGCTTCCTGCACATGATACGCCCCACAGTGCAGCAAGCTTCGGGGCAGACTGCGGAGCCAGAGCGCTAATTGAGTGAATCACTATCATGGAATGTGCTGATATAATCTGCCGTGTGATATATTGCCTTAACGTTAAAGCCACAGTCAGTAGCTTAAATAAAAACTAACTGTTTGTAATGAAAGCAGTTCATTAGATAGATAACGTGTGAAGACAAATCCGGTTCCTCCGCCTCCTTTTAGTGCTCCCGCTGGCGAGATGCCACCACGCTAAAATAAAAACAACCAATCAGAGTCAAGGAGTCTCTACAGCAGCTGTCAATCAATGGTTGCAGAACGCACTCACAAACTCTGATAAAACTGTCAAACTAGGCAGGGCCAATCAAATGTGAATCAAGTATGCTAAAATATGTTACTGAAAACATGAGATGCAAAAAAAAAAAAAAAAGCAATCCAGTAGCAGAATCTTGATTGGTATTTATGATCATTAGTTCCTAGTTTGAGAGTTTGACAGGAATTTACGAGATTGACGAGGAGGGAATAGAGAGTTGGGTTAGAGAGTCCTCAACTCTGATTGGTTGTTTTTCTTTGAAACCTTGAATATTCCATTAGTAGCACTAAAAGGAGACAGAGGAGCATCAGCTGTATATCTACAGTCAGGATATAGTGACAGATTTAACAAATATGCCAAAGAGTTATTTTCTTTTTTATTAAAGTTGCCGAGATGTCGCTTTAATGTGAGGGATTTATTAAGGCAACATGTAGCTGAACAAGGCTATGGATAGGACACATATGCACACAGATGCAGAGACACACACACACACACACATGCGCGCGCAATCTCGTGCACTGGCGGGCTGAGAGGCCAACCGACCTATCATGACTCTTATATAAGCTTCCCACCCCAAGAGGTATTTATATCCCTCGTTTGTTATCTATAATAAGACATCTCCCGCTTTTTTTTTGCTCTCGCTCTTTTCACCAGACTCCCCGGTCCTGCTGCGGGAAAATCCTGATTAGTGTCCTGATGACTTGACAGAGAGCGATAGAGATCGAGATACAGAGACAGAGAGAGGGGAGGAGGGGGGGAGACAAAAGTGGCAAGAAAGATGTGCTCCTGTGTGCGTGAATTGTTGAAAATGCCAGCAATTCCTCAGCGGGCTGATTTGACAGCCGACCGATTGGGCGCTCTACATGTTTGTCCCTTGAGAAGTGTGTGTGTGTGTGTGTGTGGTGTTGGTTACTGAGATAAGGGAAGCGGTCAGATCTAATGTGTGTCAACGCCACCTGAGTCCCCCGGTTAGTAACAGGGTCTAAAAAGAGCACTTCTGTCAGACATGGCATCCCCTCCTGTGCTGTTAAACTACGTATTAATCTCTCTAAGGGGAGAAAAAAAAAACTTGAAAGAAGGAGATGTAGTTATCACATGAAGTATGTGCAAAGGGTGGAGCAGGAATGTGTAGCAAAGAAAAAGCCAGACAAGATAGGAAAGTGTGACTGATTCCCCTTGTCCTTCTAGCTTGTTGTGAGAAAGAGGAAGAAGGGCCAGCACTTTAGGAAGCCTAAGAAGGAATATGTCTGGAAATACTGAAGTATGTGGACGGATAGAGAGAAGCAGAAGAAGAGAAAGGGAAAAGGTGAAGCAAAGTGAGTAAGCAGAGAGGTGGAGGAAAAAGGAGAGAGACTGAGGTATTGGCTATGACGTGACACCGTTTAAAGATAACTCCATTCAGCCGTCCAATGAGATTTTGCTGTGTAAGAGTAAATGTATAGCTTGCCTACCCCCCCTTCTGTTGCCAGCCAGTGCAGCAAAGCTCGAGTCTTCTACAATACCCTAATGAGAAAAAGCTGGTAGGAAAATCCTGGACTGAGTCCTACATAAACTTACAGCCATCTCACGGAACAGCCCGAGAAGGGGGGGCTGAGGGAAGAAGGAAGAAGGAAAAGAAAGAAGAAGAAAAAACCAAAAACTGAAAGAGAGCGAAAATAAAACAAATTTAGAAAGGCCATCTCCTCATTCCTTTCGGTACACCATGTATGTGTGCAGACTGTATAGAAGGTGACATATAAAAGGGAAGCACCTCTGTTTGTTTCCAGGACTAAACTTGAGATCTCTGTACTATTTTCTAACGTTTTAGCATTGAGTGAAAGCAGGCGATATGTCTTTTCAAAATGTTGACCTTTTAGAAATTAAAATATCTTAAAATGTTTTATTTAGGGTCTGTGTATTTATTGATAACACTATTTCAACAATTGTAGCTGTAAATTGTAGCCTACCAACTTAATTTTACATGGAAGAATAAAAAAGTATTTTTATTAAGCCAACCGACCGACTAACCTGCCAACCACTAAAACACCTACACAACCACTCAGGAGCAAATTATCCAACCAGTCAACCACCCCACAAACCATTAAGACAATCAGCAAATTAAATACCAAACAGGTCAACACACCAATCTACCATCCAATCGGCCAACCACACCACCAACCAATGGACCAATCAAATATCCAACCAGTAAATCCACTATTCTACCAATCAACCAAGAAACCACCCAATTAAATCACCTAACCATCCAATTAGTCAAACAACTAAATAAACCAGCCAACAACCCTACCAACCAATCAAATACCCATCCAGTCAGAATACCAATCTACCAACTAGGCCAACACCCAACCATTCAGTCAACAGTCACCTACCAGTCAACCAACTAACCAACCAACCACCCTGCCAACCAGTGGTATATCACCCAGTCACCTTCCCAACCAGTCAACCTACATTTCTACTTACCAGAACATCTAACCACCCAGCCAGTCCACCACCTAACTAGTCAACCAACCACCAAACCAAACAGTCGACCATCAAAGCATCCAACCCATTAACCAAACCAATCATCTAACCAGACAGCCGTTCTGGATAATTAACTCCAGATGACAGTGACAGAATTGTTTTGCTTTTTTTTCCTTTCCCCCCTGACATCTTAATCATGGTTTTCTGAAGTAGAAGTCATTAACTGCTGGGTTTTATGTGCACTAATTGATCTCCCCGTACAAATAATTGATTGAAAATCAGGGACAAATTAGCTGTCTGGAGACAAACACGCACATGTGACTTGAGCATCTCAAAGCGTAGACAATATGGGAGGGGAGATGATGTAGGTGGAGGCGTCAAACGAAGAATATGAGCGGGTGAGACACACACTTTAAAGTGAATTTTACACATAAGACTTTGTGAAGACGGCAGATCTGCAAAAGTCCAGCCCCTCCATCCCTCCCCGGTATGCTTCACCACCTCCTGTTATCGGACCCCTCCACCGCTCCTCCTTTCTCTCTTTTTCCTCCATTGGGGAGATAGCCTGTGTTTTATTTATTTTACAGGATTCACATTAATTTGTTAACTAGGCCACGGGAGTCATGGGGGGTGGAAGAGCACAACAGGGTCTGTCAAGAGAAACGAACACCACAAAATACGAGTGGGTAAAAGTTGCTGCCTCACCCACAATCAGAGAGTGGAACACAACACACACACACACACACACACACACACAAAAAGGAATATCGGAGAAAAAAATGACTTTCACTCATTTTTACCAAGTTGAAGCACACGCTTACATACAACAGGCACCCACAAATCCATCAATGATCAAAATCGGAGCAAAAAGCTGATTTAGAAAACACCTAAGTGACACACACACACACACACACACACACACACACACACACACACACACACACACACACACACACACACACACACACACACACACACACACACACACACAGACAGTGAGAGTGCTTCCTGCTGCAGTCTGGCATTCTACTGTACAGTTTGCGGTTTGCCCCCTGAATCACTGTGGTTTGAGTCTCACGGGTGTGTATCAGGTTAACCGGTCCTCTCCTACACACACACACACACACACACACACACACACACACACACACACACACACACACACACACACACACACACACACACACAAGACACACAGACACACACACAGACAGTTGCCAGGCCTGGCCCACAAACTCAGTCACTTTGGGCTCTTAAGTAACCGGGTTACTCTGAGAAACCAGGTTACGCAGGTAATAAGAGAACCCGCAATGGCTTCACCAGAGAGCGGCCATGAACCGCAGTGCTCCGGTGTGAATAAAAACAGGCAGTACTCATGCAATCTGTTCTCAGTGTTTAGATTAGGCTGCTAAGGCTTTCCACTGGATGTAAAAAAACCAGACAGGCAGACACCTCAGAGACACACTTGAGTACTTTGCAATGGATTATGTGATGTGTCTGGAGCACCGAGATGTTTTTTTCCTTCATCCGTCTTTCCGCGTTCATCTACAGTGAATACCAAAATACGTCCAGGTCTCAAAAAATAACAGCCAACCAGAATAAACATGGGACGGGTGGAATTACAAGTACAACGTCTCAAACGGGAGAGACCTGTTATAATGGTCATTCCCACAGCTCTCAATCCATCAGGAGAGTTTACGTCATACTTACTGCTGCTCCCGCTTTCTCTTTTTTAACACAAACACTAGTTTTAATTAATTCCAGCCTTTCCACTGCAACGTTCTTCCCCGAGCAACATCGAGCCATGAAAGCGCATGAAACTCAACACTTCCTGCAGCTTTTTTTTTTATGGTTATAAAACCTTCCAGTTAAAGTGTTGAGTTTCATTCAGTGAACAGGTGAGACACAATACAACAGGTACACATGATTCCTAATTTGGAACAGCCACAATTAGACAATAAAGGCTAATATGAGGACTTGTTCTCCATTAAGTTCGCCAATTATGGAAATAATAAAGCCCACTTTCAATTTTTCCAGTATTTGTTGCAAACTTAGTGGGCTGTGTTAGGTATGAATCCACCATTAAAGCACCATTTTGCACCATTTTCCTTGCAGAACGATATGCTTTCCTTCAGTTATGACATGTAAACATACGAGTGCGGTCGTTATGTGTTGGTCTTGTTTTTATTTATGTAGCTATAAAGGCTTTATAACTTTTGTACTTTAACTAAGCATAACGCCCAGATCTGTTTCCGCTCCATCTCTCGTGGACACTAGACTTTCAGTTCTGTTTTCTTCAGTCTTGAGTGCTGATGCAAAAAAATAAATCAATACATCCACGGTGAAAACTGAATGGTGCAGTGACGCAGAGAGACTCTACAGTGTTCCGAAAACATCGATACACCACAGGGTGCCTTCTGCACCAGTAGACCTATATTAAACCTTTGATTGGTTTCTATTGTGTGTGAGATTTCCATGAGGACAAATTCATTATTTCGGGCAACAACAGCGGTGGCAGCAATTTGCACCAAGATGCTAAACACGCATTTTTCCGTTTTTTTGGTTGGGCCCAAAAAATACACTTCTGCTGCTTGGGTAAAGTGTAATAATGTGTAAACTTTGTGTGCACCAAAGGAAAGGGATTTTCCCAGGGAAAAAAACCTACCACCAACACCAGGTGTGCAGAGAAGAAAATGTAAGTGCTTTAATGCGCTGACTATAGGTTGAAACTATAGTGTGGCAATCAGAAAAATAAGCAGCAGGCTGAGCACAAAGAAGGGGTTTCTTTGTGCTCAGTCTGTTTGCAGTTTAACAGCTTAAACAAAGCTCCTCATTAAGAACAGACCTCATACTGAGTCGTCTACTCACACCTTACTGCAGTTTGAGTTGGCCTCGCTCCCTTCCACAATCTCTCTCTCTCCCTCTCTCTCTCTCTCTCTCTCTCCTACCATAGCTTTTTGATTGTCACTCCTGTTATTCATCAATAATTGGCACTTTCAACGCGTCTGAATCACACATACTGTATAGTGTGTCGGGAGCGTTTCATTGCCAGGAGACTGATCTATCAGCTGGCGAATCTGTGTTTGGATTGAGTTCAACACATTATGCTGAAGGAGCCTTCACTTTTTCTTCAAACACCCGTGGTGCACCCGGGAGCGCGTACACAACAGATGCTAGTTGGATTTCAGCTCGAGCGGTGGGGCCACACGATATGGACAACGAAACAACGCCGCCGGTAAATACTGCAGCTGATATTTGGATTTGGACGCTTCCTTCAGCCGAAGCCAAGAGCAAGAGCCTCGGCGATAAATCTCTGCTAACTAGCATTAAGTTCTGAATGTAACAAAGATTTTCTAGCACGATAACAAAGCCCGACGCCCACACACACACACACGCCCACGTGAATGCCAGCAAGAGTCTGTGCTCTCAATGTTTTGGACCATAGCTGTGCTTTCATTAGTGTTGCGCTGACAGTTAGGTATGATTTATTTATTTTTTTTACCACTTTTTTTCCATCTTAAAAGGTAATAGAGAGCGGGGTGAGACAGAAATGTCCCTCTGACTGTCCAGAAGTTTAACTCATTTAACAGTGAGCTCACAGAAAGGTGCCATTGGATACATATTTGGTGTCAACATTTCCCCTCTTAATTGTCTCCTTCTGAGTGATTTCCTTCATTTCCCAGAATGCCTTTTGGTCATCCCAAAAGGATGCAACTGGGCATTTGAGCTCTGGGTTAAACATGTAGAAAGCAGGACGTAGGGCTGGGATACTGTTACCAGTACCCTTAAAGTGATACTGGTACCATCTGAATACTTCATGTGATCCTTTCTTTTCTTCTCCATTCTATACCTATAATGTGAATGGTAGCATTCAGTTGCGTAAAATGCCACCACCCACGCATTTATTTTCATCAGATAACACAGGAGTTTAGTTTAGCAATACTTTCGAACATTTTGGCGGCTCGCTTATCTTCACCACACCACAGAGAGCAAACGTTGTGGAGGCCAGTGGGCCAATCACAGGTCACAATTTTGTCTAGATCTGGGTAGATGAAGGATCAAATTTAGGTTTGGTTTGACTAGAAAAGTTTGGATACTACTTGTTACTGGGATATTTCAGTTGATACCTCAAATGCATCGCGTACCGATACCCAACACTAGGCAATAATAGAGTAAAAGGTTGGTGCATTGAATTCTGGTCTATTGAGTGTATAAGCACTACCTCTATATCTGCTTCTCCTGGTATGTATTTCAACCTGCATGTTGCATGATTAGTGGAAGATGTCTGTTGTAAGAAACAGCCTCGTTATTTGACTCTACTGACAGAATACTGATGATGACCATCAATGTTTTAGATATCTGCATAGTTTAATATGTTAATATTGATCAAATGACTTTGTGATTTAACTCTGACAGGAGATGGCCAAGGGAAATGAAGCTTGTGAGCACAGCTGATGAAAAGCACCAACTTTAATTCATACAAAACATATAATTACAATAGTTTTGAATTTACACCAGACCCTCTAGCAAACTTTCTGCTCAAACATTTTTCCAGCTGACTTGCTTACGGCCTCCAATTCCCCCGATTGGTCATCAGCTATAGTCCACCATCACATTCAGCGTGGACATAACTCCTCCAGCTGTGGGCGGCTGTGGCTCAGTGGAGAGCAGGGTCGTCCTCCAATCAGAGGATCGGCGGTTCAATCCCTGGCTCCGGCAGTCCATGCCGGTGTGTCCTTGGGCAAGACACTTAACCCCAAATTGCTCCCGCAGGCTGTTCCTGCGGTGTATGCATGTGTATGAATGTTAGTTAGGGTCCTGATGGGCAGGTGGCACCTTGCATGGTGGCTCCTGTCATCAGTGTATGAATGGGTGTGGTTGGGTGATTGATTGGTAATGTCAAAGCGCTTTGAGTGGTCGGAAGACTAGAAAAGCGCTATACAAGTACAATCAATTATTATTATTATTATTAGCTGACCCCCATCCATTTGGAGCGTCCAAATTGACATCAAAACGGGCTTTAAACATCTCAGCTAGGCGGCATAGGAGGGATTGTGTGCGCAGCTCTAAATATACACTTGGATACACATCCCTTGCAGCGAGCACTTTACATGCAAAATACATGCTCAAGTCACATCACATGCTCAGTGGGACACATGAATCATGGAAAAAAAAAGTACCCCCATTCCATCACACACACAGACACACACACACACACACACACACACACACACACACACACAGACACACACACAAAAAGGCCTTGCACGGTTAAGTAAATTAATACTTCATCAAACAGAATCCGTCAGTTCATGTTCATGTCAGCCTACCAGTGAATTAAAGAGAACATTCAGTTCATATACAGAATATGAAAAATGCACACAAACACGCACGCAATATGCATCTTTTAAAAATTTAGAAACATGAGCACACACACACACACACACACACACACACACACACCTATGACAGACATCCAGATAGAATTCGCAATGAGGATGAAACTCTCAAACTACAAGAAGTCGGAAAAGTCTGAAATTCTCCAAGGAGGGGTGAAAATATGAAAGTAAAGTTGATGGCTGGTATGGGCCTTCTTTTTCACCTCTTAAAAAATGTTCTCTGAAATCCCACTCCGATCTCCAACTGAGAGTCAGTTTTTATTTTTTTTCCTCATTTTTCTCCCCCCTTGCTCTCTTTTTTTATTTTTCCTTCTTCTACGCCTGTTTTTGGAGGCCGTCAGAGACACACACACACACACACACACACACACACACACACACACACACACACACACACACACACACACACACACACACACACACACACACACACACACACACACACACACACACACACACACACACACACACCTCCAGCCAACTTGAGGCTTTTAAGTAAAAAAGAAGCGAGGGGGGGGGGGGGGGCAGACGAGGACGAAGAGGAGGAGGAGGAGGAGGAGAGGGGGTGAGTGAAGAATATGCGACGGGGAAAGGCAGGAGACATTTTCTGCTGATTAAGTAAGCGTTTGCTTCGGCTTCCATTATTTGACAGACTCATCAGAGCAAGGAGCAACAAATGTGAAAACCTGCCTCGCTGATATGCAGAGCAGGAGAGCGAAACAGAAGAAAAAAAGAAGAAAATAATAAAGAATCGGTAGCATAATTCGCCCAAAATCCCTCCAGTCCCTTGAGTGCGAGCTGTTCTCGGGCCTTCCAATGCGGCTTTTTCAGCGCGATGACAAAACACCTAGCCCGGCCAGGTGTCCTCCCTCCGCTGATCTGGGGCCGTGTAATCCTCGGCTTAAATCAGTTGCGAGCAAAGGATAGAAAGCGCTGGACGCATTCCCAAAACCCCCTCCACCATCTCCTCCTCCTCCATTCGTCTTGGCACAACATCCAGCTCCCCCACCAGAGAGGAGACACCTACGGGAGTCCTGTGGAAGTGTGTGTGCTGCTTACACAACCTCAAACACGCACGCACACACACACACGTTGCATACAAAAGCTCTCACTCTCTTATCGTGCGCGGATTCTGCAGGAATCATTAGCAAAACCAGCTGAGGGGGATTTCGCACAGGCAATGTGCTGGGCAAAACATCACTCAGAGCGTTCACCCCAGGAGTCTTCAATTAAACCCTAAATACCTCAGCGAGTATCCAGGGGTCCTAATTACTTCAGACTGCTGAAAAAATGGCCGCGGGCCGCCTGAGGCCGAGGGGCCTACCGAGGATGTGCCTGTTTAGAATGGATTCTGGCCCCGAGATCAGTCGGGTGCTCCTGTTTTGTTGGTGTACTACAGCATCAGACAGATGGAGCCGTCTCCGTGCATCGGAGCCGAGGCAGAGCTGGGGTGTGCTGTGGATGTATTTATAGCAGGAGAAGAAGAGACTACTGCAGGAATAATTCTACAAGCAGACAGCAGAGACAGCGGCAGAAAAAAGGGCCACAAGTCAAGAGAGAAATTCAAAAATAAAGCAAGATATGTCTGCTCTCTGGACCCAAAGCACTAGTGTACACATAGATTCACACAAGAGTGCACACACACACACACACACACACACACACACACACACACACACACACACACACACACACACAGGGGCACACAGAGACGGATCGATCTTAGTAACGTTCATGCATTACCGAAGCAGTGACCTTTTCCTAAATCAGTACAAATAGACGCCACCTTGGGGACGCACACGCAAATACAGAACGGCTTTGTTGGAAATTACCCAGCATTCTCTTCAATACGTGCAAATCCTCATTCGAAATTCAAAAGCGTGGACTGTGAAACTTTGTGGAACAAATCTGTGCGAGACCTCAGAAACCAGTTTGACTTGAAAAAGAATCAGACGCCATCAAGAAAACCAAAAGAACTTGATCTCAGGTGAGGATCGAATTTAATGACTCCAGAATTGTCCAATTTCTGGGCTAACTATTGCACATTGAATCCAGACTAGGTCGCGCCCCCGCAACCGGCTTTGCAACGTGCTTGAATCTGTGCCAAAGGTCTGGGGTGGGTGATGCAATGGACTTCAGGTCAGCATTTATTATGCAGGGTGCATCCCAGCGTGCAAGCGAAACGCTTACAGAAGGCATCACTAAATGGGTTGACATGTTTTGCTATGGGAGTTTGAAAAACATCACAAGGAGGGGCTGTGATATTTTTGATTGGATCCCAAGTCAGGTTTTTGCAATGCAACAAGTACTAGATAGGCAGAAAATGAATCAGCTTCTTTACTTAATTCCAACTCATCAGTTGGAACGATTTTCTGCTTTTCACGTTTCTTATGCAATTGTATACTGAACCTCTTTGGGTTTGGGGGTCAATTTTATTTTATGTATGCATGTAGAAAGGTGCAAAATGATCGCATGAATACAGTATTCATTGTAAAGGTAGCTTCACTGTTCAACCTGGGAATTAAATACCCGAATAAGCAGAATATCACATGGGTTCCTAGTGGGGACCATGAAATGAAAATGTTTGAGAACCCCTTGACTTTGATAATAGTATCATGATCGCCTTTGCTCCCTGAGGAGCCACGAGGGACTCATGTGCCCCGGCTGCTAAAAACAAAACAAAAAAGAAAGTCTATTTGTAGGACCTTTTAAAGATTTGACATTTACAGACATGGAAATCAGATGTGGAGACTGAGGCAGAATAAAGAAAGGGAAAAGAAGGATGAAAGGAAAACAACAGAAGAACCAGAAGAGGGAACGGCGAGCACGGGTCCAGCATGGCGGAAAAGGTTCCTCTGGGAAGAGGAGGACAGGCTTACTTAGCATCTCAATCATAACGCTGACAAATGAGGAGAGAGGAGGGGAGCCCAAAGCAAGAGGCGAGGCAGAAGGGATGAATGGATGGATGAAGGGAGAGAGGTGAGGCGTGGGAGGCTGGCAGACAGGGGAGGAAGGAGCTGAGGTAATCCGAATGACATTAACACACACACACACACACACACACACACACACACACACACACACACACACACACACACACAGACACCACGAGAACCTACGAGAAGAAACAAAGGCTGAAACCACCAGAGCAGAGCAGTGTCAGCCAAAAGAACACACTCACATCCACCCACCAAAAAACCACACACACACACACACACACACACACACACACACACACACACACACACACACACACACACACACACACACACACACACACACACACACACACCAAGAGAGCAAGACGGACATTGAGAGACAGAAAAAGAGTCTCCCTCGTCTCCTTTCTCCCCCAGCCTCTCCTTCTCCCCTCCTTTACAGAGAACTGAATCAGTGCTGGTCTGTACGCTTATGAATCAATAACACACGTCAGTGGCAAGAGTGATTCAATAAGGCTCTGAGAACTAAAAAAAAAAAAAAGACATACACCCAGAAAGGAGAGAAACGCATCCCCTCAATAAACAGACACAACCAGGCGTGTGTAAATAACACACCCAGGCCCAGGCCCAACCTGTCACATTTTGGTTATGAATAATCGATCTGGGGGCGAATACTGGCTCAGAGGAATCAGAGCGTAACGTGGGAACAGTGACTGCAGCTCCAATGGGACAAATACACTCACTGGTAGTCACACAGACACACCTCAGATCAGGCCATGTTGTTCATATTAGGTTGTTCACTGGATGCACTCAATGGGGAAAGTAGATCAATACACACCTTGATATATGCCAACATCTGTTTAGTGCTCAATGACTCCAAGTCTTACAAGAAGTCAATAACCCCTTGAGGTCAACTGGAAAAGCAGCTAAGCCCAGCAGGTGTTTTTTTTTTTTCCTTACCTGCCACAGGTGGGAGGGTGGGACTCCTATCTGGAACAACTACAGAGTACAAAAGGATATGGGCTGCAGACCATCTTGAGGCACCAGCTGCGGGGCCTCGTGGTTTGTTTCATGTAGAAGAAGACCACGGGGGCCATGGCGGGGAAGGGCAGGCTGCTGTCGCCGCACGCCGACGCCTCCTCCCCGGTGGTGGAGACCCCGTCGGCCGCCAGGGACGCCGGGGTCTCCGCCACCGCCTCGCAGCGCTCCCTCGCTCCTCCGGCGCCGGACAGGTCGTTGAGCCGGATGAAAGTCCTCGGGAGAGAGGAGCGAGCCTCCGAGCCCCTGGCGTCGGGGATCCTGGAGATATTCCCCCCATCCTCGGCCATCGTTCACCTCCTGCGGGCAATACAGGCGATCATCATCACACACGTATGAGTCAGTGAAGGCAGCAGCATCGCGTACGAGGCTCAAGAAAAAAAACCTGTGCATTTAAATCCGATTCTAAAGCTGTCAACTTTTGCATGTGGTGAAAAATAAAAACACATATGAACTTAAAATAAATCTAATAAGAAGGAGCAACAGTGGAGTGGTGGAGGAGGATATGCACACCAATCCATCGCAAAACAATGTTTGTAAAAGAATGAATATGATACAAAGCTGGGGTTTTTTTATGGATACGCTTCGCCAAAGTATACATTTGCTGACATAAGCTGTTAATTAACAAATAGCTCCTAATGAGCCCCCCCAATTGTAAGAGCCTCGCATTCCTTTTCACCCGAAACAAAATCTCTCTCTCATCAGGAACAATAAGGTTCTCTCATAACTCATAACTCATAACTCCATCCATCAGCTACCAGCAGCACATTCATCACAGAGTGGTTTGCAGCAGTCAGTGTTTTCAGAGAGCATCATTACCTGTGATGGACTCGCTGGATGTCCGGTCTCCGGTGTCCAAGCCTCTCCGGGGGGGCCTCACCTCAACACTTCACAACCATCCGCAGGTAGATTATTATTTTATTTTTTTTCTTCTTAAGATGTGTGTGTCAGCTTCTGCAGCGTTCAGCCTCAGGTTCAATATAACAAAACTTCTTTATGGTTCCCTCCTCCACAGAGCTGATGGACAAACCCCCCCCCCCCCCCCCCCACCCACCCCCCAAAAAAAGGTATAATAATATAAATCAGTGAGGTGTTCGTTTCTCCGCGTTCTCCTCCGTTTCCCCCACTTCAACCATGTAAGGATCCAGTACTTCCCGTCGCATCCACAGGCGGTTTTGAGTTTAGTTTTTTTTTTTAAAGAGCCATGGAGATGCTGCCGCGCATCCT
Organism: Anoplopoma fimbria; assembly: GCF_027596085.1. Lineage (NCBI taxonomy): Eukaryota > Metazoa > Chordata > Actinopteri > Perciformes > Anoplopomatidae > Anoplopoma > Anoplopoma fimbria. The sequence continues at coordinate 2,170,276 of NC_072453.1, forward strand.
GGCACACACAGGCGTCAAAGAGGCGTCAAAGAGGCAAGAGGCGTCAAAGAGGCAAACCTGTCACTAGCTCCTCGAGGCTCTCACGAGCACCAGCCCTCTCTCTCGGGCGCTCCTGCTCTCGCTCTGGTCTCCTCCGGACTGTGTCGGAGCGGCTCCGTCCATCGGCTCACACAGCTGGATGGAGGGCTTCCTTAACTTCTCTCCATCACCCGCCCCCGTGGAGCGCACACTCTGCACCAATCACAGCGCGGCCTGACTCGGAGCTCGCTCGTGATTGGCTGAGCTGGACGCCAAGTCTAACTTGTGCTGCGAGGAGGAGGAAGGAAACAGCTGGAATCTTATTGTCGACTGCCAGCCAATGAGAAGCGAGGGAGCGAGGCACCTAGCAGCAGTGGCTTTTTGATTGGTGCAGAGCTTAATTATGGGGATTCTTAAGGGGGGAGGAGTTGCCACAGGGTTCAAAGTGACTCCTCATACATAGGGATGTATTTACCGCGCTGAAGATGAAGAACACAGAGATTCCAGTTAGACCACAGACATAAAAAAATATATATCGTTAAGGTCTACTTTACTACTGTCTATATAATAGAGCAGAATATGAATTCGGCAGTCATAACTTGCCCACCGGTGCAAAATATCTGGTAGGTTAAATCACCATCAATTTAAACTATCCCACAGTGTACAAAGGGGGCCCCCAGGAGGCCCCAAGGAGCCCCCCCAAGCCCCGCCCAGGAGCACCCATCCAACTAGCTGAGAAAGAACGGTTAGTAATAAAAAAAAACAATGCAAAAAACGGAATATTAATCATTCTTTTTGACACGTAATAATAATGATGTTTGTTTTTTTTTCCTCGTTTCGGTTGGCAGATTTGGGGACCCCAGGCCCGGGAGGAGTCCTCTGGCATGTATGCTGGTCTGGTGGCCACTAGGGGAAGATGTTTCCCCAGGCTTTTATGCCTCAAACACACACACACACAACAAACACCCCCCCCCCCCCCACACACACACACACACACACTCACACACTGTAAACTCTCTTGCCGAGTACCTGCAGCTGCTTTTGGGAATACAGCCTGAGGCAGAGCAAATAGTTGTGCTCTGTAGTTTATTAATTGACAGCGTCTCTTAATTGCAATGCTGTCCCCTGTTGCACCTCTATCTTCTATATGTTAAGGTTTCTACAAGCCCGGCGCACATACACACTGTGGTTTCAGGGCATCAGTCGCTACATAACAGCGCCATACTCTATTTTCATTACAGTGTATGATCATCGATCGGAGAGCAGGAGCAAATCGATGACGGGAACCAATTTCAGATTACCAGAATTTTCAGAGCGTCCGTCTCGGCTATGGAGCTTATGTTCAGAAGCAGATATTAATCACCTGGGCTGTTTACACGTGTAGCTCACTGTGAAAAGCATGAAGACTGAGAGAATCACACGTGCACACATGACCTGATTTAAAAAAAAAGTGAGAGCGCGACTCCTTACAGCGCCTGTCAATACACCTTGTTTGGACTGATTACTTAATTGTGTACTCCCTTAACAGAGTACCAATGAAAACATATCGACCCGGCAGTGCTTGTACCTGTTAGGTGGGATTGAGGCAATGTTCTGAATACATAAGAGGAAAAAGTAGAACACAATTAAGACCTGGTCCTGGGTGGAGGCCACCAAAAAACAAAAAAAACATTCATTAATAATAAGCAATACAATTATTCATCTATTATTCATGGGATGGAATAAAGAGTTGGCGATTCAACACTGTGAACTGTGAATGCCCATGAACACTTCCCCAGGCGAGTGCTTATGAGTGGTTGATGAACGATGTTTTGCTAGTGCCGGCCAGTTCGAGCTAAGATTCCAATTCATCAGAGTGAGTGATCTCTGCTCTCCCGGGGGGGAACTTTCCCTCGTGGTTTCTCTGCGGTCCGACTGACCAGCGGCACTGTTTGCACAGACACAGGGCTCACACATTACAGCCGACTGTGATGACGGGCCTCACTGACAGAGAAAGAAAACGGTGACTTGAGTGGACAGAAGGCTCCAATCCGTACCCTAAGCATTAGGAAGACCTCTGGTCCACAGGGAATGTGTGTGCCTGAGGGAAGTACGGACATGGATAGCCAGCCTGCCATACAATTTGATCATTTACAGTTCCCTGAGGACGATCTCTAATGATTTTTGACCTTTTGTCTTCCCAAACATTCCCAAACAGGCAAACATTTCTCCTTGAACAACACTTTGGTCCCTGAAGGAGTCAGATTGGCTGGGCATCCCTGAAATGTCAAATGTTCATAGTCCCCACAGGATGCATCTTAACCTTTATGGTGAATTTTTGACCTTTCCCTTTACACCGCTAAAAACATGTCCACTTGTACACTAGAAATAATTAAATTATAATAATATCTACTAAGCTACTTAATGGAAATCCATTAGATTCTGACATTCATGGTCCTCACAGGATGCATCTTCATTTTTATGGTTTACCTCTGACCTTTCCTTTAGCCCAACCATTTGCCAATAATGTCCATTTGTACACTAGAAATAATCAAATTATAATAATATCTTAAAATCAATTTCATGACAATCCATTAAATTTGGACATTCATGGTCCTCACAGGAGGAACTGTAATAATGTGGTGGTTTCCTGACATCTATCAGCATCATCAGGGAAAATGAAAACTTAAATCAAACTCATCCTATCTCAAACTTTGTACAACATTGCAGCCTCTTTAATTGTTTCTTCATTGTCATTGATCATTTGGCCATATTTACTTTTGACAATCCATTCTCACTCCCAACTAGTCAAATACAGCAGCTTGGTCAGTGCCCATCAGTGTCTGATACGTACGCACAAGGAACCCTTTAGCAACTGTAGGAGACGCACCAGGCTTTCAGCTAACCCCATTGAAGACCCATCTGCGTCATAAGCAGGTCAGACCAACTGGCCTCGTACGGTGGGTTGGAGGGGAGTAGGGCTGTAATCAACCAAAGAAATTCTTGGTCGACTGAAACCCTGAAATTTCGAATAAAAATCGACTAATGGGGGGACATCACGTGCATCTGCGCAATATAATAGCCCATGATTACCGAAAATATATACTGATATCAGCACAAGAAGGCAATTAAACACAAAAGGCAATTCAGGGAAAATTATCTTTATTAAACATCCCAGATCATGTACCAAAAATAAAGCAAAGGCTCAAAACAATAGCCTACAAACAGTGGGCAAAAAAAAACAAAAAAACAAATCCAATAAATAGAAATAAATGTGCACAATAATAAAAGGGAACCATAAAAGTTCGTTATTTAGCAATAAACTGAAACGAAATAAAGTGCATAACAATAACAAGGAAGGCTCACTCAGAACAAATACAAAAATAAATAAATAAAATGCCCAAATCTACAAGTATTTATCAAATAAATGTGCAAAGCTATTCAAATGTTATTAATGTCCAAAACGAAATAATGTAAAAATATGATATTAATAGGCTATAATATTGAAATATTACCGTTTTTAGATGATACGCCGTGTTTGTAGTCGAGCTGTGATATGCAAACTGTTGTTTGCAAATTTTACATTCGACTTTTTTCCCGCCATCTATTTTGGAAAAATTCTGCCACACTGCCGATGTCTTTGACATGGATGGTAGAGGAGGAGGACTCAAATGAAACTTAAATGAAACGCTCAAAATAAAAATAAATATTCAGCAATTAAACCACCGGACGTTGAATAACATGGACCTTCTTCAATCTACCTGTCTCTAGTGGGTTGGGCTAATCCAAAATAGTGAAAACAAGGGGGGTGTTCTCTGAAGACAGGCTGTTTCCTGTGAAACAGGGCTCTGAAAACACCCCCATTAGCACTTGGTACTTTCCTCCTGATGACGACTTTATGAAATTAACACGGCAAAAAATCGACCAATCAGAATTTTGGTCGACCCAGAACGTATCGACCAATAAGTCGACCAGTCGACTAGGACTTTACAGCCCAAGAGGGGAGGTCAGGCCGACGGATCAAACCAACACAGGACTCTCACCAAGAAGACCGCCGTCGTGTCTCGTGTGAACCAAACATACTTATATAACTAATATATAACCGTACTTTTGTCATTTAACATACGTATTTAACTAACTCCAGTAACGTAACAACCACAGTTATTTAACGCAAAATAAACACACAAATGTTAACCTTAATGCAATCTTTTCCTATTGAGCAGAAACCGATGCGCCTTACCTAACACGTCCAAAACCGACGCTAGAGGGGTATGTAGAGCTCAGCGAGAGAACAGGCTTTATCCACAGGACTAAAAAAGATGTACATTACCAATTTTATGCAAACATAAACTGATTGCTATTTGATTTATCTGGTGCCTGATAATCCCAGATTATCATGAAGTGATGTGTGTGGGTGACGGTGAACTGATATGTGTGTGTTGAGTTGTGTGCGATTCCACTCTATCCATGTTATTGAACCCTCATTAGTGCCCGCCACCCCCCACCTACCGGCTCTAGGGTTGAGGATTCTCCAGAGAAGGCAATTACTTTATTGATCATTCAGTCATCCATTCTCTCCTTGCTCCAGCTTCAGTATTGTTCTTAGTTAACCCGTTACACTACAAGAGGCTGTCCAATTACGCAAGTCTTTACTGTACCTCTGCTGTGTACAGGCCAGGAGTTCCTTTTTGCAGCCCAGCACTCAGAACAAGGATTGTTTTCTCTTCATCCTGTCACACAGGGACATTAGAAACAAAAGAGAACCAGCGGCAATAAACCAGTGATGCACAGGAGGTCATGATCTATCAAAGAAAGGAATTTGCAGCAGACCTCTACTTCTTTTATGTTAGGGTTGTGGTCAGATTAAATATCATGCAAACAACAATCATCCATTACCCTTAACTCTTGCGGCATGCTTGAATTTGGGATCCGTGAGATCAATATCGTTTTTTGGAGAATCAATGACGATGATAATCAGAATTGTTTGTTAAAACTGCCACAAGACATGTAATGATCATAGTTCAGCATGTCTAGCTTTTGTAGCCTCTCTGTAACTAGGATCTACTCTGTTAAAGTCGAAACTATCAGAAGGCAAATCATATTTGTTTTGTTTTTTTAAGCAGAGCTTCCTTGCCACTGACAATAACAATTGCAGTATTGTTTAATATAATGAAGGAGTATTAAGGGCAAACAAGGCTTTTTACATGTTGTTCTTTTGTCACGAGACATCTATAAGTACACTTTCCTAAACAGGGGAAGATTCCAACTAACCAAAATGGAAATAAAGACAAAAACAGTTCATTTCAACCGACAGTATGTTGAAATATGACATGCTGGTTCCTTTTAATCAATAAAATCGGCTGAAGTTGAATATGATTTCTGTGGTCGCTGTGAAATCCAGGAAGTTGTTATTCACATATGCTGTTTAACTTTGTGGTATTCCTTCTCTGGACATGCAGCCCATTCCTTTACACAGCGCCAGCAAACCTGCACTCATTTAGAGCTAGCAATTGATATTATTTTGTTTTTAAGACATTAAAGGCCCTGGAAAGTCTTCAAAATTCCAATTGGAACTACTTTTCTAAAACAATATAAAAGCAACAATCAAAGTTGAGCTTTCAGGAGAAAAACATCCTGATTTATTATTTAGTTTAACACTCAAACACTCAGCTACCAGAGCTGCGTGGGTGTGCTTTGATCAGCTTTGCTATGAAATAAGTGACATCATGTTTTCCCAACTTAGACCCGCCCACTTTACGCCAGTGAAAAAGAGGACAAAAACAGGAATTTCCTATGTTGCCTAATCCTCAACTTATCCCATTGCTCATAATGACCCATTTTTGGGGGCTTTTAAAGGGTATGTACGGTATCGATTTCTGCCTGGCTAAATACTTGAAAAATGCAATAAAGTGAGTAGGGGCATGGTTCTGGAATGGAGGAGAGCCAACCCTTATTTGCATCAAATTGAAAAAAAAAATTCATATCATAAATGTAAAAAAATCTGAGAAGAGGCATGATCATATAGAGAATGCCGTGGTTAAGTATATCATAATGGTGTCTTAGGGATAATGCAGGACCCTGGTTTCAATAACAGATGATACACTATCCCACACAAGACACTCACATGACTGGAGCGAGGCTGCTGGACAGGGCAGGACCGATCCGGGCTGGCAACCAGGCGCAAGAGGTGATTGCCTCTGGTCTCATTTTTCCATTTATCTGCCGAATGATAAATAGAAGAAAACTGAGCATGTCAGTTTATTTTAGCCCACATGCAACCCAAAACAATACAGTAATACAATGCACTCCGTGTGACTCATGTGGTGTATTTGTGTGTGTGCGTGTGTGGGGGCGTGTTATGGGAGCCCGAAGAGGGTCGACAACAATATCAGTCATTTATAAACAAAAAATCACTTCTAATTGAAATATGTTAAACAGAAGACTCCAGACTATACAAAGCTGCGACTCTGAAGCTTTTCCATTCCTGCGTGCCCACCTAAAAAAAAAAGTGATACTGATTCACATGTTGGTAACCTTGGTTACGGAGCAGAGCAGCTCGGAGAGGAACATTTTCAACACTTCATAAATTATATGCCTGTAATGACATGGAGGCAAAAATAAGAGGAAGGAGAGGAGTCTGGAGGGGCAGGATGAAGGAAAGGAGGGAAATAAAGAGGAAGAGAGGGGAACCAAATGGGAAAGAATCCAAAGTAGAAGCAAAGTGAAAGAACAGGAAAAGAGGAGTGGCAGGAGGAAAATGAATCAAAAGGAAGAAGACAGAAAGTGCAGATGAGGATGGAGATGTAGGATGGAGAAGAAGAGAGAACTACATGGAGGACCAGAAGGAGGATAAAATAAGAAGTTGAGGAAGAAGAAGAAGACGCGATTGAACAAGAGTAAGAGTTGTGCCGCTGTGATGACTAATACATAGGTACTGAGACGGAAAATCTCACTTCTCTGCTTTTGTTTTCTCTTTGATTCCTTCCCTTTTTTTCTTAACAAAAAGTAACTTTTGCAACATAACAAAACAGCGGCAGAAGTGAGGGAAAAGTTGAGAGGAACGAGTTGGAGAAGCAGAAGGGGCCCTCAGCGCTTCCCTCTTTGCCTCTGCCTTTCATCTTGTTCCTCTTTTGAGCAAGTGTCAACTCCCACGGAGCTCTGTCGCTCCCACTGGGGGTCTTAGCGTGTCGACCCCAGGGATGAGCTGCTGTCCCCGGGGTGAGGCAGGGCTGTGCGGGGCCCCACTCTGGAGCCTGTGCAACTAATAGCTGAACACACAGAAGGTTTTATATTGGTATAGTGAGACTGCCCCACACTGCCAAAGTGTGGAAATCTACACCTAAACTACCAGAGAGGGTGAAAAAAAGTTTGGGGGAATTTGATTTGGGTGTGTGTATCTGCTCATGTAAATGTGTTTATACTATAATTATATGTGAATAGTATACCATTTACAGTAAAAAAGAAAGAGTCTTCTATTGAAAAATACAGTATTAGGGGTGTATACACAGTCATTAATGTACTAATCCAAAAAATGTTTGTGCTCAGGCTAACGAGACGAGTCTACAGCGTGAGCGTGAGGCTGTACATTAGCAAGGCGGTGCTCTTAGCTCGATGCTAACATCAACATGCTAACATGCTGATGTGTAGAGGATGTTTGCAATGGTCTCATCTTGCTTTAGCTTGCTAGCACTGAACACCTATGGAAATATCATTATTTTTGCAAGTATCTGGTCATAAACCAAAGTATTGGAAACATCTAGATTTGTCTAGATGGATAGTGAGGGGTTAAACAAAGTTATTCCAGTTCATTGTTAGGGGGACGTGAATGTCTGTACAAATGTAATTGAATTACATCTAATATTTGTATGGACATTTGACTCAGATCACAAATGTCAACCTCATTGAGAAAATGTCAGAGGATCATTAGATGGCAAGATATGTAACTGGATATGTCTAAATTCTACTTGCTGGTGGCCCTTCCAAATGAAATGGCAATACATCCAATAGTAACTTAAATATCAATCAAAACAAAAACAAAAACCTCATGGTGGTGCAAGACAGGGATCACCAAGGTCAGTAGGCCTCTACCTCTTGACACCATTAATATCTTCACCAAATTCCATGGAAATCAGAAGTTTCTGAAACATTTCACTTAAAAACAGTAATATTAACCCTGTGGTGGCATTAGAGGGTGGATGGATGGTCTGCAGTTAACCCAGTTTCACATAATTGGGTTATTATCTCATTCAGGCTAATAAACAGCACACTCAGGCTCCTCACAAATAATTAAAATAAATATTATTGTGGATGTAAATTATTCACAAATGAAGATTACGTAATGCAGCAAAAGACTATTCTGTTCCTCTTCCGACTGGCTGCTAACTGAAAACACAGCCAGTGATAAGTGTCACCCGTTCAGACTAATGGTCACAGTATGACTATGTGGGTTAAAAGCTGGCTGTGCCTATTCACACAGGAAGAGGAAAAGCGATCACAGCAATCGATATCTCCCACAGGGTGAAACGTATTGACGGACAGACTAACACTGGACACCAACTTTTAACACACAATCAAAACACTCACGGACGGACACACACTCTCTCTCACCGAGCCACTTACTTTATTCCTTGACTACCATCTTTGAGAAATGAAAAAAAAAAGACCTTTTGACACTTTTGTCTCCCTTCCGTCAATCATACACGCGTTCAGACTTTTCGTACTTGGATAACTTTCCACCATCTTATTTGTTACTTTTTTCAAGACATCTGTCCGAACAGAGTCTCTTTTGGATTCCTTCATTACATGGACAGTCCTAATAAGGTGGCCTGTCATTGTGTGTGTGTGTGTGTGTGTGTGTGTGTGTGTGTGTGTGTGTGTGTGTGTGTGTGTGTGTGTGTGTGTGTGTGTGTGTGTGTGTGGGAGGGGGACGTGTGTTTGTACAAAACCTTCTGACCTCAAAATGATCTACAGCTGCTACCTGCCAATTGCAACTGACAAGCAGCCTGTTCACCTGCCTGTCACGTCCACACACTCCCACACACTAAACAGATACATTAATACATACAGACACACATCATTGAACACAAATACATACACAGACACACACACAGATCCACACAATACAGAGTACAAGTACAAAATACACTAGATGTCAGTTCAGACCCTTAAAGAACAGTGCGTTCAAACTTCTCAGTTAGAGAACAAACAGAAAACCCCCTCTGTGATCAGGTGAACATACTTTCTCTGCTTCACCTCAGCCTCAAAAACAGGTCAATTTCTCTTCATCATGAGAGGAAAACAGATGAAGGTCTTTACATCCCTTTACATGATTGAAAAGCCTCTCAGCGGCCTCTGGAGTTTGACTGAACGTTTGCGTTTCCATGCTGCACGTCATGCGTCCTTTTCAATGTATATATGTCACCCGGTGGAGATTAAATAAAAGGCCGGGGCCCTCACATTTGTCTCAAGTCATTTCCCCTCACAGAAATGAGCGACCGAGAGGGAGATCAATATTTCCATTCGCGTGATGGCTCGGGTGGGTGTTTTGAATGATTTGATTGATGGAAAAGTGTGGGAGTTAGGGAGGAAGGTGTGTGAGAGAGGAGAGAGAGAGAAATATGGAGAGAAAGGGGAAAAGACTGCTTGCTTCTCTCAGCATCTTTGCTGTCTGCGGACATGTATACATTTCCAAGTGATTGAATTTCCATATGTTTTCGCCCATTATAGTTCACCAGCTTCCTCTTATTGCAATGCTGTAATCCCTACATTTCCCCTGTCTCCCAGCTTTGATTTAGTGGTTAACATATGAAGGAAACTATGAACTATGAATATCCTTATGTAACTTTAAACTATTTTAAGCTGCACAGTGCCCTTCGAATGTTGACCAGTGACATGTTAGGATGAAAAATTTGAAAAATTTGGACCAGTTAAAACTAGCGTCCTTAGGCTAACAAGCAAATTTGAAAAACAAAATCCGAATGCTGTTTAACTAAATAACTCAACAATGAAATGATCTCATATGTTTGTTGTTAAGGAAATTCCCTTTCTTTGTTTTCTAGCAACAACACTAGGTAACAACAGTTTAACATTAGCTGCTAGCTTGTTTTATCTACCATGTAGCCTACATTTGAACAAGTTAAGACATGTTTCACAATGTCAATGTTTATGCTATTTAAACACCAAACTATTAATCAGGCTTTGAAGCTGAACAATCTTTGAGTTAAATATGTTAGCTTATCTAATATTAGCTACCTTATCAAGCTAGCCAAACCAAGCTAATGCTGAAAATCACATTTGCCAAGTTACTTGGCTAACTGCAAAGTAACCAACTGTTGGCTTATGATTTGGGTTTTTTTCAGTTTAAGAAAACACAATATTTACTTAGCTACCAGTTAGCTTGCTAAATCCTGTCGCAGAACCCTCTGTGAGAGAACTGCACAGGCTATCAGGCCTCTGATGCACAGGTTCAACCTGTTCAACCTGGCAGAAAGAGAAAGAGCCCCTATTGGTTAGTTACATTACATTATGGTCATTTAGCAGACGTCAATCTGGAACAACTTTTATTTAAGATTATATTATTATATTATAACTTAAACCCATTCACAGAACTGATGACAGCTACCATGACATCACCAAAGCCTACCATCAGACTCTAAAATAAAACATTCAATGCATTACATCCAGTCCACACCGATGTGATCCCTCAAACCGAAGGGTGCAAACAAAGGGGTTCAAAAAAGATAAAATTTTTGTTGCAAAAAAAGGACACATGCCACTTTTTTAAGAATGAATAACATCGAAGACCCAGGACACGGCATTATTTTACTATTGTCCGTGTTTGTATAATCATCCTATATCTTTTTAACCTGTCTACTATCATTCATATGTAGACTTGACAGTTTATTTGGCACACCTAGGTTAAAAACTAATGCAGTTTAATATTGTATAAAGTCTTTATTTAATGTTTTAGAGGTGGTGATTTATTTTTTGTGTCAGCTTGGTTTGTGGTGCTGTTGAACTGTAACGTTATACTGAGAGGTGTTTCTAATATTTAGTCTACCCTTCATATACATGGAATGGACCAACACCTCTGAAAAACTATTTACATCAGACTCTAACTAAAAAAAGTAACATTATAACCTTGCTGAAGTTAACATGTATATACAGGACTGTTATATTAGACTACAGTAGCTTTATCTAGGCCTACCTGATAAACTGGCAAGTTCAGGGGAGGTTTGATACTTTAGTTTAATATTGGAATGGATTAGCATACATTCCACATACATACCTGCCATTTGTCTTCTTGGTACTCAACATAAAGAGGCTGATACTCAGTCTGACAGGCCTTGTGATGTTAGGTGCACAAACATCACAATACATCAATGCAAAAGTAGCCTTCCTGTACTTCATCTGTGCCATGCACATCAGTTTAATAAATATCAAATAGTAAAAACATAAATAAGCAATAAATATAATACATAATAAAAATAACAATTAATAAACAATGTAAAGAAATTCCAAAAATATATATATTTTTTTTTTTACAGGACCAAAGTCCATTACAAAGGTATGCACAAGTGCATGACCATGTGCCTATCCTCGCCATGTTCTTTTCTGGAGCTGACTTGAAACCAGCCTTCAGGCTATCCAGGAGCAGCATCAACATGCTGGTCCAGATGCTGCCCCGGCAAAAAGCCCATGGATGGAGCCATGAAATGGAGGTGCTGGTCACGGTGTACTGGCTTGCCTGTGGAGCTTCCTACAGGGTTACTGCAGACATCTTTGCCATGCCACTAGCCACCATTTGCAGGACTGTCCACAACGTCGTGGAGGAAATGATGACCATCCTCCACAGAGTCATACATTTCCCCAAACCAGAGGAGATGGAGGAGGTGGGGGCTGGCTTTGTTCGCCTTGCTGGCCATGAGGCTGTGCTGCCGGTGCCATCGATGGGTGCCACATCAGGATTCTTCCTCCTGCAGAGCCCCAGAAGAAATGCTACATTAACAGAAAACTTTTCCCCTCAGTGCTACTGCAGGGCATCTGTGATGTCAAGGGCGCATTTCTGGATGTGTACATTGAAAATACAGGATCTGTACATGACGCACTCGTACTTAGAAGATCTCCAATGTACAAGCAGGCCCTGTATCCACCAGCTGGGTACCTGCAGCGTCCTGTTGCCATCGTGACACCATACCGCCAGCCTGTAGCAAGTAAGAACACTTACACACACACACAGCAAATTTTTACTTTGGTGACTTTGAAACACAGCATACATTTTCTATGTGAATTTTATTAACAGGCCAAGTTGAAGCCCGGTACAACAGGCACCATGCAAAGGCAAGGAACATTATTGAGCGCACCTTTGGCATCCTGAAAACGCGCTGGCGCTCCATCTTCCTGAGGGCCCTGGAGATCCGGCCTCTGTTCGCCCCGAAGGTGATTGGTGCCTGCTGCATCCTCCACAACATGTGCGTGGTAGCAGGTGATATCCTGGAGGAGGAGGAGGAGGAGGAGGAGGAGGAGGAGGAGGAGGAGGAGGAGGAGGGTCTGGGACCAGATGACAGCGAGGATGTTGCAGAAGTCGTTCAGAGGGAGCTGTCGGGGAACGGTGTCCGAGGAAGGCTTGCTGCCCAGCTTTCTGCTCCTGGAGAACTGCCTGTGTGTCTGGGTGAACATGACTACATCTAGACAGTAAACCTCTCCAGATGTAGTCATGCTCACTAGAGGTTAGATAGATAGATAGATAGATAGATAGATAGATAGATAGATAGATAGATAGATAGATAGATAGATAGATAGATAGATAGATAGATAGATAGATAGATAGATAGATAGATAGATAGGTATATATTAGGGGTGGGTCAGAATAATCGATTATTCGTTGTTGTATATGTTCTTTTTCTTGTTCTGGCTAATTTAAATTTCACTGCATGGCTGTAAATTATTGTCTATAACTTTTTAATATAGGACCTTGTGATTCTTTTCCTTTTGTTGTAAATATATACAATACACTATTGCCTTCAAGAATGAATTGCCTGGGTTGAAACTGAACAATATTTATTTACAATTAAAATAACACAATTAAATCAAAACTTATTCACAAGATTCTCGAACAGATTAAGATATCGCTCTGCTCGAGCTGCTGCCTCCCTTTCACTCTTCTCCTCTCTCTCTACGGCCTTTCTCTCCCTCTCCTCTTCCTTCTCTGCCTGCTCTCTCAAGAACTCCAGGAGGTTGTTCCTGGGCCTCTTTGCTGGAGGCTGGCCTGCCCTGGCTTCCTCTGCAGAAGAGGTAGAGGCCGTTGGTGTGACCGCGCCACCTGTAGTGGCAGTGAGGTTTGCTGCAACTGCCAGGGGCGGACTTATGGAGTGCAGCATCCATATCACTGGACCACTGCCAGGTGGCAGCAGTCACACCACCGGCCTCTACCCCTTTGCCTGTGGGGGGATCCCTAAGGTCCTGAAAATAGGGTATTAATCACTACACTGTGAAACTGAAGGCTCCCTCAGTAATACAAAGCAGAGCAACAGGCAGTGGCTGTTTCTCAATAAGTGAACTTGTTTCAGCATGTTTCACTTGTTTCAGCATGTTTCACTTGTTTCATGTTTTCACTTGTTTCACTTGTTTCAGCATGTTTCAGCATGTTTCACATGTTTCACTTGTTTCAGCTTGTTGAACTTGTTTCAGCATGTTTCACTTGTTTCAGCATGTTTCAGCATGTTTCACTTGTTTCAGCATGTTTCAGCATGTTTCAGCATGTTTCACATGTTTCAGCATGTTTCACTTGTTTCAGCATGTTTCTTGCATGTTTCACTTGTTTCAGCATGTTTCACATGTTTCAGCATGTTTCAGCATGTTTCACTTGTTTCAGCATGTTTCACTTGTTTCAGCATGTTTCAGCATGTTTCACTTGTTTCAGCATGTTTCAGCATGTTTCAGTTTCACTTGTTTGTTTCACTTGTTTCAGCATGTTTCACTTGTTTCATGTTTAACTTGTTTCAGCATGTTTCACTTGTTTCAGCATGTTTTCAGCATGTTTAAGAACTTGTTTCACTTGTTTTAGCATGTTTCAGCATGTTTCAGCATGTTTCAGCATGTTTCACATGTTTCAGCATGTTTCAGCATGTTTCACTTGTTTCAGCATGTTTCACTTGTTTCAGCATGTTTCAGCATGTTTCACTTGTTTCAGCATGTTTTCATGCTGTTTCTCAATAAGTGAACTTCTCTGTACTTGTGTAATAAGTACAGAGAATTGTGTAATAAGTGGCCTTCTCTGTACATATTGTGTATGGTCTCTCCTCTTAATCTAGACCTATTCCCCTATTTATAAGCTCAGAAATATTGTGATGGAACAGTGTAACAGCGTACAGAAATAGCTACAACATCATATATATAGCTGACATAAAACTACTGTATGAGGTTGTATTTATATTTAAAAAAGAAGTGTTATAAACATCAAGCTAACATCAGTTTATTTCAAATGTTGCGGACCACATTTTTTGTAAAATGACAGGTCCAAATGCTACAAGCGGAAATTTACCGGAAAACTGGTTTACTGGTTACCACACGTTTATGTCCCAAATACAAATAGGCCAAACTATATATGCAACACATCGCAACTAACCATGAAACCGGTATGCTGTTTATTGGTCACTATATTAAGCAACAAGCTGAGACTCACCACCAAACCCCTGCGCTGACTGTCCCAACTGAGCCACAAATACCAGATTTAGTCATTGCATGTGTTTCTGAGTTTGTTGGTTGTATCTATTTTGAAAGCCCTGGTTTTCTTACTATTATTATGATAGCATTTGCCACTGCAGCAGACCAATCTAGAGATATAGATAGATAACCTCATCTGATCTTATGGTAAGAGAGGCTGGCTGCAATCCCTGAGATCTGTAATGGTCATTGCAACCCATAGTCTGAAAAAAAATCTTAAATCATTTGTTGGGCTAAATGGTGGCACCAGAAGATAGGCAAGAGTTTATTTCCTTTGAAAGCAACTTGCCTGTTTGAGTTTGACATTTCTTGTGTACAAATGGATTTTGTCCGATGGTGGTGCTTGCTCACATTAAAACCCTAAACATGGGGATTCATCCTCTGGTAGTAATGAATATACACTTCAAATGGCTTTTGTTTTTGAATATATCTTCTCATCAACCATGCACTGGTCAGTAGGGGAAATTGAACTTATTGCTGTCACTAGACAAAATGTCAGAGGGTCCCTAACATTTTTACCCACACAAACGACTTGGATCCAAGCTTGCAATGTTTCTCTGTTGACTGGTCCACCACTTTGTTCCATGGCTTTGAGTGAAAGATCTCAATAACTATTTGATGGATTGTCGTGTAATTTTGTAAAGACAATCATTGTCCCCTGAGGATGAAGCCAAGTGAATTCTGTGATACCCTGACTTACTAGTACCAAAATTAGGTTGTTTATGATGGAAATGTCAACAACTAATGGATTGATAGTCAAGAAATTGGCTGTTTATCTTAGGGCATAATAAGGTTAAAACTTTTGGTTTATAACTTAATACCTGTAAACGTATTGCCATCCAGCCATGCTTTGTGATTAGTGCTACTTGGCAAATGTTAGCATGCTAACACACTAAACTATGTATGTTTGCACATCTTGCTATCTAATGTTTATGCCTGCTAAACAACAGCATGTCAGCATTGTTCTTTGTAAAGGCATACTGACATAAGCAATAAACTCAAAGCAAAACTGTCCTAACAACAGCCTGGCAGAGCAGTTAAAGTGGCTGGTTACTCTTGTAAAGAATAAACCTCTGTGGACTACAAATATGCATATGAAATTTCATGTCATGGTGATACACTGGCAAAAAAACGTACGGACGGTCAAAGAGAAAAAAATACTTGGTCAACCTCATAAGAAATTAGTCTTCAAATGATGGCAAACTGTAGTTGGCAAACTTTATTTCAGGAATTTAAAAGAGTATGTGCAAACAAATTAAAGCTAAATCTAATTCCACCAGTACATCATAGTGTTTACTTACTTATCTCACAATACCTAATGATGCTAAACTCAATTTCCCCGATAAATATCGTAATACATACTTTAATGAACTGTACGGTGAATGTGCCTTTTTACAAAAGATACAAAAAAAGTGTCTCACAGAGTTCAGATGGGCATCCAGAGTTCAAGTTGGATTCCTTTCGTTCTTGCGTTGCCGTCTCCATCTCCCGCTCCAGCAGTTTATTATGTAAATGAGGCCGCCTCATTCATCATGGGACTGTGATGAAGCTGGCCAGACAGGAATGTCATCTGGATACAGATCAGAGGGAAGAAGGGGAGTGGTACCAGGGGACCAGATGTAGTGTTGTAGGTGGGAGAACATTTCAATAAGCCACTGAAAACAACACACACACTCCCAGGACTAACGCCATCAGATAGAAAGACTGAGTTGAGGTATTCCTGGATGCCTGAGTATGTGTGTATGTGTGTTTTATTTGGAAATATGGATGGTGTAACCTGCCCCTCAGTGGGTTTTCTGTGCAAGTCTCTCCTGTCAGAACGGTCACATTTCATTAACCTGACAGAGAGGTAGAGGGAGACAGAGATGGTATGTGTGTGTGTGTGTGTGTGTGTGTGTGTGTGTGTGTGTGTGTGTGTGTGTGTGTGTGTGTGTGTGTGTGTGTGTGTGTGTGTGTGTGTGTGTGTGTGTGTCCACAATTTGGCTGGCCTTGGGCTTTTTTCTCAGCGGTCTGGAGAGAGTTACGGCCACAATAGCGAGAAGCCACGCAAGGGTCCGCTCTCGGCTGCAAAATGTCTAGAAGAAAAATGATCTGCAGCTTTTATCCATGTTCTTTGTGGTCACAGCGCTGTTTAGAGTTTAGATGTCTCATCAAAAAGGAATTCCACTTCCCCTTTATCAATCTTATTCCAAGGGGCCGGGAGCCTGTGAAGTAGCTTGCAGTTGCAGATGTGACATGCCTGCTGAGGTTTAAGCCTTGGTTACGTCATTGAATGTAACACATATTATGTCACGGGTTACGTGTGAAATTAAGGGTTTGTGTAACTTCATGGAACAGTGTGGGTAACCCACTTACCCACATTAATCAAAGGATAAGTCCAGTTCAGAATAGGAGACTTATTTTCATATGGTTTCTGGCAGAAGCACTACGTTCTGCAGCCATTGAGTAAATACATTCATCATGATGAGTGAAAACGAGTTGGAAGCAAATCATTTGTCAAGCTGCCAAGATAAGCGCCATCCCAATGAGGAGCTAACTGCCCGACATAATCATTCCAACAGGACAGTACTCACTGTGCGCTACCCTTCCTCAACCAAACAGAAGACTGACAATTTTATTGCAGAGCTGTCAAATATATACTTGAGAATTTTGTAGCTAAAGACACTCAGGAGATGGTGGAAACCAAAACAGAGCAAAAAGGAGAGCAACCTACATTTGTCTGGTGAAAAATGAATCCAAAAGAAAGTTTATGTTACTTCATTCTGCAGCTTGAATCACATTTTATGGTCAATAACAACTTAACAGGGAGATACTATGTCCCTGGTGTGTTATTTAACCCTAACCCCAAGTGGCTGTGGGAGATCAAAATGCCTATTGTGTTTCATACAGGAATAATAGATGCCTTTATCCAAATTGCCTGGACTAGAGCATCCATTCTCTCTATGCAGACTACTTGGCAGCCGTACATCAGCACACTATCCAAAATATACAGTCGAATTGATATTTTCAATAAAGCCTGAATTATTGCATCCTGTTGATGCAGGGAAACACACCTCCAGTGAACCCAAGGCAATGAAGTGAATTTATCTGTGTAAGCTACAGTAGGTGTCTTCTCATTACAGAAGCCGTGCAGCACGACAGCCAGTCAATGGAAATGCAGCAGTAATCAAATCATCAATACACCAAGCGCCCGCTCACTGAATATCAAAGTTATCTGCGTATATATGAGCAGAAATTAACGCAGTAAATCACAGAGGGGTTCAGATTTAATGAGAAGCTGTTTGTTTGCATTCTGTGCAGTGCAAGGCCACATATTTTTGCAAAGACGGATGATATCATTTGCACTTATAGTGATCATACTCTTGGGGTTACTGTTAACGTTGACTTTACGGGATGTTCAAACACTAACCTTGACTGTTAGGATCATACTATTAGTCAATATTTTCATTGTCAACAACAATTATTTGGTCGTCTTAATCTCAATTAAGTCACAGTATCAATGTGCCAATTTCTTCAATCTTTTTTCAGTCCATCTATCCATCCATACAACCATCCTAATATAAAAAAACTGTCCGTCCATCAACCCAATCCATCTATCCATCTATGTCCATCCATTCACTCACCCATCCATCTGTTTGTTTGTCCATCAACCAATCCATCAATCTTTCCCTCCATCCAACCACCCATATGTCTATATTTCTGTCCATCCAGCCATTCAACTTTCCATCCATCCGTCTGTCCATCCATCCTTCCTCTGTCTTTAGCAAGACTTAGAGTCTATACTGAATTAATTTATGGAATGCGATTCTCTGAGCTAATTGCTAATGTCACCAAGCTAACATACACCCATTGACATTGTTAAAATGCTCGAAAGTCTGATCTGAGGGGCTAGAAGAAAAAACAATGGACCATTAAAGTTATTATAATACATTTAATGAGAACTATGAATGTCTGTGCATCCCCTCTGAGTCTGTAGTTCTTCGTCAACTTGTTGACCTCTCCTTGGCGCCCCATGTTGCAACATCATTGCTCTTTCTCACCATGTCTTTGCTTTAATCCTTCCTCTGATGATCAGGTGGGAGCCTGTTTAAGGAATTTGGCAACGCTGTGTGTCTATATTGGTCTTTCGCTCAGCCACAGCGGGGCTGAATCACGGAGCACCATATGCTAACGATATTCGTCTGTCTTGGCATCTGTCATACAAAATCTCTTAATATTGTTTCCATCAGAGAGGCCTAGCTGGTTGCAATCCCACAGTGTGGGAGGAGCTTTCCAAAGGAATGTCCCTTTGAGGTAATATGCTGCTGATAAGGAGTCTTGTATGGGGCTTGCATGCAAGGCTATGGTACATTAACTTCTCTATAATTAAAATTACTTCAGCAATCAAAAGTTTAAAATGATGCTGGGCCACATTTGTGTGTGCAAAAGACATGTAACAGTTGTTATATTCCTGTGGCTGTTCCGATATATTATTTTGATTGTTCCTTCCTATTAATTGCTTCAAGCACCGTGACAACTTCCTGTTCTCTTTACTCAAAGGTTGTCTTTGCCTGGGGTAATTACCTTCAAAGGGCTTGGTCACATTTTAAACAATTCATTTTAATCGAATTGCTGCAAAGACAACCAGACAATAACAAATACTTCTGAAATGAGCATCAACGATTAATCTTCATCAAACTGCGTCCAGTTTGTTGTGTCTATGAAGCCATACTGTAGACTGGACCCCACGAAGCAGCACTCTGAGCCATTAATTCAGCAGAAGTGACCACTGTGACACTGTCCCACAGTGCACTTTACCTCAGTGCTGGAGCCATAACAACAGATGGCCGGTGGCTGTTGACATTTGGCCGTAACTGTAATTCTCCCTCCATTTTTGATGAACTCTCAAAAACTGCAGTTTACATGTGTAAGCGTGAATGTCATCAAATGTCGAGGAAATGTCAAGGGCTCGGACATGAAGACGGGAAGATGTGAACTTGGGAGTTTGTGCGTGCGCAGGCAATCTGTGAGTGTCTGTAAAGCTACAACACTGACTGTTTCGACTGAGTTTTCTACTTTTATTTTTCTGTTAATTTACCAGGTCTCATTGAGGAAATCCCCTTTTTTTTCACTTTAGTTTTTAATTTGTTTTCAGAGTATCACAACTGTACATTCTTGTCAATATATAAAATGTTGACCAGAGTGTAAACCAATAAAGAAAGAGTAAAATAAAAAGAAGCAAACAAACAAAAAAAACAGAGCCTGTGAGAGAACACGATAGCCACAAGAATAAATTAAGAAATGATTCCAGTAGCTGCCTTACACATAAATGTGTACATAAGAGAAAATCCCTTTTTAAAGGAAGATCTGTTGAAGGACCCAGTATAAAGCTGTAATAATGTAAAAAAAAAACATAACGAGGCCAAAAAACTGTCACACACCACACAAAAGAGCAGCTTAAAGACTATATTTGCCCACATTGAGCATACATCACATTAAAGTGTAACTTGCGTTAAACGACCCTCACGTTGGACCGTTGCAGTCGGGTTCAATAAATGGCAAACCAATTAAGACACACAAGACATCAATGATGATAGATTCTACCTGTCACAAGTATTGACAATGATTCCAATGTAAAAGGCAAAAGGAGCAGTAGTAAGCATATAATTACCAGGTTGCCTTGCGCAACTGCACTATGTTTCTCTTGCCAAGCATGATGCAAAACTGTGACACCGGGTTGGAGGGAAGAGGAAGGAACTGAAAAGGAAAACAGGGAAAACGTGGATTTGGGCAAAGGGGACAGGAGGATTTAATGAGCATCTCCTTCTTTCTGCTTTCATCTAACTAGGCTAACATGATGAACTAGTCGCCCTGTTCCCCTTCAGCCTCCATCCCTCTAGTTACCACACTATCCACCACACAAACCAGGTCCGGCAACGCATGATGAATCTATGGGATGCCCGGAAGAGAGGGAGACGGAGAGGGCGTCCACTCTGTTGCGCCGATAAAATGCCATTACACTCAAGCCCTTCTAGCAATTTGTTTTTCATACAGTAACAATGAAAAACAAAGATTGATGCGCACTTGTTTCCTGCCGAATGAAAAAAAACGAGATCAATTTCTTCTCTTTACTATGCCTTTTTTAAAATGTCATGACACATGCAGCTCACCCACATTAAAAGTGACTTGCAGTAAAGTGCAATCAAGTTACAGTCATTGAACTTTCTGTTTTTTAACATTTTAACTTGGGTTTTCAATGGGGGCAAACTCTAATCAATAGCAGCAGTAATTAAACTTGGCTGGCGGTGAATGCAAAGAGAAGTTTGCTGATATATGACCTTCTCACAAACTTCACAAAAGACCAGTTTCTTTTCCTTGTCTTAATGAGCGTCCACAGGCCCAAGCCAAATGCATTTAAAAACTACACCTGTCTGAGAAACATTGGGCTTCATGGTATAATTTATAGACCGGTGAAGTGGCTCTGAAAGGGTTTTCCTCGTTCTCATGAGGGAAAAAGGAATCTCACATTGTCTACTGGAGTGGTGGTTTATATCCACCGGGCAGCTTTTATGCTGCAGCGTAGCAGATGGAAAAGAAAAGCAACATTACAGTTACATGAGCTCTGAGCTAAAAAAAAGGAAAGACAGGCATTACACAGCACTAAAGCCACAGTAATATAAGGTGCAGTAATAAAAACCTGTACTGTGCTTTCCCTGGCATCCCAGCTCATATATTTTTCTCTGCCTGTTCCACTCTAAATAACTGACCTGTGGACTCTTTCTTCCTTCGTTTGCTCCATTCTCCTCACTCCATCTCATCGTCCTCTCGGATTATTACTGTCACCTGCACACAGCGCCAAGAGAGGGGAAGTGAGCTGAGCTGCAATTAACCAGCTATCATGAGCTGTCCAATTCAATATTAGTTCACGAGGGAGGCGAGGCAAATGCACACTCTCTGACACACACTTATCCCACAGACATTTTAAAGGGGGGATTTATTCACCTTTAAGAAAAATCATGTTTCAACAGTCCCCTTCCAGCAAAGATCCACATATCAAACTGTAATTACTGTTTAAACTTACAGGTTATTAAAAAAAGCTTGTTAATATATTAAATTACTCTTACTCAGCAAAAAGATAATGTGCCGTCCATGAGAAGAAATGAATGGTAAGGTAAGACTGTTTGAGATATTAGTAAGAATTTAAGACAATGGGGCTGCCTCTGCAATACTCTACATTAGCAAAGAGGCCAATCTCATGTCAAAAAAAGCGTAGACGATCACCAAACCAATTAGGATTGATCCTCTGGCAAGCACGGAAGCCTGTGCAAAAGTTTGAGCCAATCCATTTGATAGATTTTGAGACGTTCCACTAAATAAAAGGGAAATAATGTCCTGCTGTAGGCACTAGATAAAAAAAAAAAAAAAAAGTCAGGGAATCACCAAAGTCAGTAGGTGTCATCATCTTGGGACCACGAATGGCTGTACAAAACTTTACGTCAATCCATCCAACGGTTGTTGAGGTATTTCAATCTGAACCAAATTGTTATACGACAGCCAACTTGAAGATACTCTGCTACTGTCACAAAAAAAGTTTGTGTGGACAAATATATAATGTGTGTTTAGTCATCCTTTACTTTAGAGAAATACTTACTGTAGCATCATAACTACAACTAGCCAAGAGTAAGTCTGGGTTGAAATGTCAAGGTCAAATTCAGTGTTTTTCAGTGTTTTTCCAGACTGTGAGGATAACTCTATTACCTCTCGCCTCCACCCTTGGCCGTCAGTTGGCCCCACAGCGTCCTGCTGGATGCACCCTGCTGCTCATGACTGCTTCTGACATGCTGCTGCAGCCGATATAGTCTGAGCCATGATCCAACACTGCTGCACTCCCGCTTCTGTCATGTAGATACAGTGTTGGCTAAAATGTCACGTAGAGAGTGCAAGACAATTCAGACAGGGAGGAGGAGGAGGGAGAGGTTAGGGGAGTGAGAAATAGTATGAAAGACACATAAATACACCAACACTGTACTGTTATGATGCTGTAAAGTGGAAATATGTTGATGTTTGTCTGGTTTTATTAGAGATGCTGTGTTTGTTTCCATCCAAGTGATGATGAATAGGCAGATCTTTCTCACCCGCTTCGATTCTATGGCCGTTACCCAGGGTTATCATTCTCATGGACATGGGTTAGAAAGGGGCCTGCTACACCGATGAGAAGGTTAAAAGGTCATTGTCATCTATTCGCATGGTTGATCAGTAAGTGGCAGTAGTAATTATGATGGAAGCTGAGGAAGAAGTCAGGTGTCGTCGTATGAAGAGCAACAAATTCCGCGTAGGGATGTCGCTGTTGTTGGATGGGTCGTACAAACACAGGACTTTCACCCTGGAGACAGCTGTATGTGTCCCGTGTGAAACCAAAAGGTCTAAGTATACTTATTTTACCGTACTTTTTATTCGTAACCGGTATACTTCACTTTACTTACACACCAGAGTACATAATAAGCATACTTGCTTTTTAAACATTGGTCTTTTTCTTAACCCTATAATAGTGTTGTTGTCTAAACCTAAAAGTGTTTTGTTTCAATTCCCTTTCACAATGTGGTTGGCGCAGTTTTCTGGGGGCTACAGCCTTCTACCCAAGGGGAAGTCATACCCGTGGCTTTAATGTCTTTGGAGTGACTAATGGGAGATGGTAGCTATGTCAGATTCGGTGATCAGTCAATAGTGGACCACCTGACTAGGCTTTGTGGAACAATGCGAGTGCAGTTCCCCTCAGAGTTTTAGCGTCTTTTAAATAATTGTTTGGATTCCCCAAAACTTCACTGTTTTGGTCCAGTGTCCCTATTTTTTTTACCCATCTTCTTCCCAGCGATAGCATTAAGTTGGTTATAGCAAAATAAAAGCAATAAAAATGTAAATGTTTTGTTTTTAGCATAGCTTGTTCTGAAAAACTTTAAATTCTTTCCATGCCTCAGGAGCACATCGTATACGTCAAACAAGGTGAGAGCAGACATCAATTCTGACATCGGGTCTATCTGATGTGGCCTTGGTAAGCAGCTTAGGAGCAGAATTTGTTGTTCATGTGATGAAATGACATTGTGTCTGATGCTCGTTTTCATTCCAGAAGCCTCACGTCTGTCAGCTCAGGCTGATATTGTGTATTCTAAGCAAAGCATAAATCCATTGCTGCTAATAGAAGTGTGAATATCCTCTTTGCGTATCACCACTCTGCAGTCATGGCAGATTAACAGTATCATTCACATCTGGAACATATGGTACATCCAGACATTTGCACTCCGAGGACTATCTCCCTCTTTTGTCTCTGTTTCGTGTGTGTGTGCGTGTGTGTGTGTGTGTGTGTGTGTGTGTGTGTGTGTGTGTGTGTGTGTGTGTGTGTGTGTGTGTGTGTGTGTGTGTCGTCTCAGTGTAATCACCAAGGTTCCAGACTGGGTTGATGAGGAGAAGTATTGATTTTCCTCTAGGAGTTTCTTGAGCTTATCAAACGAGCACTGGTGGTGGGATAACTTTTCTGCGTACCACACACACACACACACACACACACACACACACACACACACACACACACACACACACACACACACACACACACACACGCACACACACACACACCAGAGTGATTATAAACCTCTGATATATTAACTGTCTTCACATAAATGCACTTTCGCTTTTTGAATAAAATAGAAAAGCTTTTAAAAAGACTGACTTTGGTCTTTATCGAAAGGTTTTCCAAATGAAGTGGACAGTAAAGTTGATCAGGAAGGGAACACGAGAGCAGAGACATGAAATCCGATTTTTCTAGCACTGTGATTGATGAGTAGAGTTGGAGCATCCATGAGTGTTCCTCCTCTCTCCATGTTAGTGTGTCCCTGTTCTCAGCCCCCTGTGGCCTCATTATCACAGACACTGCAGCCATATCTGATAGCAAGCACAGCAGCATACCAAAACCTTAGCTAGCCTTATTTCTCAGAAGCTTGCACACGTACACAGACTGGGGCATGAATCAATCAAAAAACCCACCCAAAAAACTAAATAACTAAATAACGGAATGAACATGCACATGTATCAATAAACTCTCTCACAAACCAAACTTAGCCCCATTCAAATAGGATTAATGACACCGTACACGTACATTTACAAACCTTTGTACATAGGTTACTCATGTTTTACATCCAACGCATATAGGAAAAATCAATTGTATACAGCCCCTAACTCAATCTTACTCATTTGACTTGGTAAGAAGTTGTTAGTAAGTGGATGTAACTTTGCTTCATTATCAAAGAGAATTATAAATACGACTTTTAAAGATATTTTATGAACCTTAAATTCTAAAACTCATGTTTAAGATATTCTAAAGATTGCAAGGAGTCTAGGCTTGTAGCCTACCGCATGCTTGCAAAGACTTCTATCAAGCACAAATCAATTGGATGGAAATGACAGCGACAAGGTTGTTAAAGCACGTTACACAAGACAAGCACAACATAAAGTAAAAATGAAAAGGTAATTCTGCTTAAGGTTCACTGTGTGCGCCATTCTGCTGTCACGTCAGGTTTGTTTATGGTCAGCAAATTTCAGGCTAGATGGATCTTGCCCAAGTTTTGGAGCCTGGAATTTGTGTTTCAACTGGTATGACAGTTCCATTGCACTTGTCCCTGTTGGAGCTCGTTTTTTGGGCAGATTTCAGAGTACAAGGGATTGCAGTAAAAGTCAGAATATGAGCTTGGGATGGATGGGTCACACAAACTCATGACTTTCACTCAGGAGACCGCTGTTTGTGTCCCGTGTGAAGCCAGAAGTCAAAATGTACTTCTTTACGATGACAACTTGTAACAAACCTACTCATTTTAACCCACAATGTTTTCATAAACCAAACCGTGTAGTTTTTGTCTGAATTGACGTTCAACACGTTTAAAATTGCAACGCAGTGAAGCGTCACAGTTTGATGGGAATGGATCCCTACCAAGTCTCTGAATGTGATGAGTTGGGAATTAGAACATTTTGGCCCATTCGTAGAGGCTAGCTCTTCTTAGATTTGCCTAAACTGTGGTATGAACAAACTTTCACAATCTACAGAACAATAGATTTAATTAACTGTGTTATCTCATTTACCTGGTCTTAATTTGTACTGTACAATCGTATTACTGTCTTTCGCTAAACACTAGGTTGGCTGTTTGTATTTTGCCATAAAAAGTGCCACACATA